>NW_026652292.1:36987472-37177462 GCF_009828535.3 Hylobates moloch
CTGGGAGGCAAGGCCAATCTCGCCTTTTCACATTTTTCTGCCTGCTTCATATTTGCTGGCAGCTGATTAGATGGTGCCTACCAGATTAAGGGTGGGTCTACCTCTCCCAGCCCACTGACTCAAATGTTAATCTCCTTTGGCAACACCCTCACAGACACACCCAGGAACAATACTCTGCATCCTTCAATCCAATCAAGTTGACACTCAGTATTAACCATCACAGCGTGGAAGCTCCACATCCCTTCCCCTATACCTTGCCCTACACATCTCTTCATCTGTATCCTTTGTAATATCCTTTATAATAAACCAGTAAATGTTAAAAAATAAAAGGAGAAAGAAAGAAAAAGGAAAAAAAATAATGACAAAAATAAAAAGAACTGTCAACCTGTGCCCAGTTTGATTTCAGAATTGCCACAAACCAGTTCCTAATCCTGCCTAACATGGGACCTCACAGAAGCCTGCCAGCTAACTCAGGCTGTGGCCACGGGTTGAAAGAAACTCCTAACTGAAATTTGTGATATAATCTTGAGTGAAGACAAACCCCACTGGCCAGAACTGAGGGGTGAGTGGGAAGTGCACTACAACCATTGGTGCCAGAGCTGGGTGCCCCTACTTCATGGGCGGACCCAGAAGGGCATGGAATGAAAGTTGAGGTTTCTGTGGCAGCTTTGAGTTCTGAGTACAGCCTGCCGTAAATCTAGCTAGCTGCTGCTAGTGGAACACTGCAGGTATGAGACTCACCTTGCCAATTAGTTGGGTGGGGCTTACTGCTTAGTGCTTAGTGCTACTTCCCACTGCCCACACAGACTCTTCTGTACAGCAGAGGCAGCTGCACTCCTCCCTGGAACATTACCCCAGCAGCCAGAGAACTGCCCTCCAATCCCCACTGTGGCTGCTGTCTGTGCCCTCACTTGGAAAGCCAGAGGTCGAACTTGCCTGACCCAGCCCACACCCATTTTGCACCTCAACCCATTGTGGTAGCTTAACACAAAGGACAGAAAGTTTTTGGAGTTCCATGGCCCCAAAGGCACCAGAGGCACTTGAGGCATCAGAGTATCTCCCCTGAGTAACATAAGGCAAGCACAAATTCCACCACTACCACCACAGCTGGCACTTTTGCAAGTGTCACCTCCTGGCTGAAGGCCAACCAGCACAGACATTTCAACGTCTGCAGGAACAGCACACAACTCTAGGAAAGAGAAAACTTTTGCACAACCTCAGCTATCACCATTACCTACATCACCCTGGCTAACCAGGAGGTGTTGAGTCTGTCCATGTGCCCAGTACATCACTACTACAGCTGACATTTGAGAAAGCTAACATAGTAAGGCTATTTATAACCAAGAAAACTTCGGAGTCTTTGTCACTCTCCTCCCACCCCCCAGGTACCCATACTGGTACCTGCTACTGGGAGACTAGAGGACAGGTCACAGCACATTCCCCAGCACCAGCCTGGAGTGTGGCAGCCCCACTGGGTGGCTAGACCCAGAGGAGCAGCAGGATTCCCAGTAGTCTGGCCCTCAGGGGCTGCTACTCCTAGGCAGGGTGCACCACATTAAGAGAACACCCCATGGGACAAAAGAAACCAACCTGGGAAACATGGTGAAACCCCATCTCTATAAAAAATACAAAAATTAGCCAGGCATGGCGGTGCATGACTATAGTAGCTACTCAAAAGCCTGAGGTGGGAGGATCACTTGAGCCTGGGAAGTCAAGGCTTCAATGAGCCATGATCATGTCACTGCATTCCAGCCTGGGTGACAGCAAGACCCTGTCTCAAAAAAAAAAAAAAAAAAAGTAGACACCACTGGGGAACAAGATAAGCTTCACGAGACCACTGCCATTCCAGCCCCACAGGAAACAGTGAACCCGCTCACATACCCACCACATCACTACCACAGCCAGCATCTGAGAAAGCTGTTACAAAAAGATTCTCTGTCACCAAGGAATTTATACAGTCTTCACCACTGAATGCACCTAGAGCTGAAGCTAGGTGACAATAAACTATAAAGTCACATCCTCAAGGGGAAAAAATATTTTAATAAGCCTGTCAAATAAAAAATAAATACAAAAATAATTAGAAGAAATAGTCCCTACCCAAATGAAAAAGAACCAGAAAAGTAATCCTGGCAATATGAAAAAACAGGGTTCTATAGCACCCCCAAAAGATCACATTAACTTTCCAGAGGAAGGTTAAGTAGAAGAAAAGAAATAACAAAGATTAGAGCAGAACTAAATGAAATTGAAACCAAAAAATGAGAAAGATTAATGAAACAAAAGGCTGGTTGTTTGAAAAGATAAACAAAATTGATAAACCACTACCTAGATTCACCAAGAAAAGATGAGAGAAGCTTCAAATAAGCTTAATTACAAATGAAAATGGAAACAATACAACTGACACAACAGAAAGACAAAAGATCATTCGAGACTAGTATGAACACCTCTATGAACACGAATGAGAAAATCTAGAGGAAATGGATAAATTCCTGAAAACATACAACTCCCCTAGCTTGAATCAGAGAGAAATATAAATCCTGAACAGAGCAATGACAAGCAGTGAAATTGAATGAGTAATTTTAATAACCACCAACAAAGAAAAGCCCAGGGCCAGATGGACTCGCAGCCAAATTTTACCAAACATTCAAAGAATTGGTACCAGTTCTACTGACACTATTCCAAAAGATTGAGAAGGAGGGAATCCTCCCTAACTCATTCTATGAAGCCAGTATTACCCTGATACCAGAGCCAGGAAAGCACATAAAAAAAGAAAACTACTGGCCAATATCCATGATAAATATAGATGCAAAAATTCTCAACAAAATACTAGCAAACCGAATCTAACAGCACATAAAAAAAAAAAAAAATCACTGTGATCAAGTGAGTTTCATCCCTGGGATGCAGGGATGTTTCAACATATGCAAGTCAATAAATGTGTTTCATCACATCAAGAGAATTAAAATAAAAATCATATGATCATCTCAATAGACACAGAAAAAGCATCTGATAAAATCCAGCATCCCACGCAGGATTCAGACTAGAATATAGCTGTTAAGTGCTGTGTTGTCATTCCCCCTGCTTAAAATAAAGTTTTTTTCTTAGCTATACCTGTCTGCTATCTGCTGTAGCAGCCAGGGATGCTTGGTTTCATACATGTTGAAAGGAATAAATTTAAAAAAAAAAAACAGCATCCCTTTATGATAAAAACCCTCAACAAGCTAAGCATAGAAGGACATATCTCAAAAAAAAAAAAGCCATATATGACAACACCACAGCCAACATCATGCTGAATGGGGAAAAGTTGAAAGCATTCCCCTTGAGAACTGGAACAAGACAAGTATGCCCATTCAACATAGTACTTACTGTAAGTCTTAGCCAGAGGAATCAGACAAAAGAAAGAAATAAAGGGCAACCAAATTGGAAAACAGTAAGTCAAACTATCACTGTTTGCTGACGATATGATCTCATACCTAGGAAAACCTAAAGACTGCCTCAAAAGACTCCTATATCTGATGAATTAATTCAGTAAAATCTCAGGTTACAAAATCAATGTATACAAATCAGTAGCATTGCTACACAACAGAAATGACCAAGCTGAGAATCAAATCAAGAACTCAATTTATTTTACCAGGGCTGATAAATAAATGAATAAATAAATACATAAATAAAAGAGCTAGGAATATACTTAATCAAAGAGGTGAAAGATCTCTACAAGGAGAACTACAAAACAATACCGAAAGAAATCATAGCTGTCACAAACAAACGGAAATACATCCCATGTTCGTAGATTGCATGAATCAATGTCGTGAAAATGACAATACTGCCCAAAGCAATCTACAGATTCAATGCAATTCCCGTCAAAATGCCATCATCATTTTTCACAGAACCAGAAACAACCATCCTAAAATTCATATGGAACCAAAAAACAGCCCACACAGCTAAAGCAATACTAACCAAAAGGAACAAATCTGGAGACATCACATTATCTGACTTCAAATTATAATACAAGACTATAGTAACCAAAATAGCATGGTACTGGTATAAAAGTAAGCACATAGACCAATGGGACAGAATAGAGAACCCAGAAATAAAGCCAAATGTTTACAATGAACTGATTTTTGACAAAGCATACAGAAATACAAATGGGGGAAAGGACACCCTATTCAGTAAATGATGCTGGGAAAACTGGCAAGCCACATGTAGAAGAATGAAACTGGATCTCTATATCTCACCAAATATGAAAATTAACTCAAGATGTATTAAAGACTTAAATCTAAGACCTGAAACCATAAAAATTCTAGAAGAAAACCTAGGAAAAATTCTTCTGGACATTGGCCTAGCTAAAGAATTTATGACTAAGATCCCAAAAGCAAATGCAACAAAAACAAAAATAAATACTGAGACCTAATTAAATGAAAAAGCTTCTGCATAGCAAAAGAAATAATCTGCAGAGTAAATGGACAACCTGTAGAATGGGAGAAAATATTTGCAAAGTATGCATCTGACAAAGGATTAATATCCAGAATCTACAAGGAACTCAAACAAATCAGCAAGAAAAACAAATCCCATTAAAAAGTGGACAAAGGATATGAATAGTCATTTCTCAAAAGACATTATCTCTAAAGATACAGAAATGGCCAAAAAAAACAGAAGAAAATGCTCAACATCACTAATCATCAAGGAAATGCAAACTAAAACTACAATGAGATAACATCTTACCCTAGCCAGAATGGCCATTACTAAAAAGTCAAAAATAATAGATGTTGGTGTGGATGTGGTAAAAAAAACTAATGCTTACAGTCTGCTCCTGGGAATGTAAATTAATACAACCTCTATGGAAAACAGTATGGAGATTTCTCAAGGAACTCAAAATAGATCTTCCATTCAATCCAGTAATCCCATGACTAGATATCTACTCAAGAGAAAAGAAGTCACTATATCAAAAAGGCACCTGTATGTGGATGTTTATTGTAGCACAATTCACAAAGCAAAGATATGGAATCAAGCTAAGTGCCCATAAACTGATGAGTGGATAAAGAAAATGTGGTATAGATACACCATGGAATACTACTCCGTCATAATAAAGAAAAAAATAATGTCTTGCAGCAACTTGGGTGGAACTGGAAGTCATTATTCTAAGCAAATTAACCCAAGAATCAAAAACCAAATACTGTGCTTTCTCACTTATAAGTAGAAACTAAGCTATGAGTACACAAAGACATGCAGGCTGGTATAACGGACATTGGAGACTCAGAAAGGAGGACGATGGGAGGGGGATGCAGGATGAAACACTACCTATTAAGTACAATGTACTCTACCTGCATGATGGATGCACTAAAATCCTAGACTTTACTACTATACATTTATCCATGTAACCAAAAACCATTGTACCACTAAAGCTAGTGAAATAAAAATAAGAAAAGAATTACTATGGACTGATTACTTCTATCTTCCATTTTTCCTTTTAAAAGCCTTTTTAAGTAAGATTGTCTACTGTGATTATGCCAGGCTTACCCACCACTTTAGGTTGCCTATGGAGGAGTAGATAACCTGTTTCTTCACTTCATATGTCTTTAGATTGAGAGGAATGGTGTAGTAAAGCTATACTTAAGGCACTACACCCAAAGAGCTTCATCCACACTTGGACCTGATTTTGAAGCCAACATCCTGGATTTTGAGCTAATAATGTAAATGGATGTGAGTTTGGGGGAGGGGGAGCAGTAGGAAGAGTTTATGGTATTTTTCATGTCGAGGTAATATAAATAATTTGTGGTCAGAGGAAGAACTGTGGTGGTTTTCAAATATGTCCACAAATTCTTTGATAGTCCTCCTTTCAAAAGATGGAGCCAATTCCCTCTCCCTTTAAGTGTGGCATTACTTAATGACTTGTTTTTAACAAATAGGATGTTGTTAAAGTGACAAGGTTTGATATCTGAAAGTGGGACATAAAGAGTATTGTGGACTCCTCCTTAATCTCTCTGTCTCATTTGGTCAGGCGTTCTGGGAGATACCAGCTGCCATGATGTAAGAAGCCCTACGGAGGAGTCCAAGTGGTATGGAACTGAGGCCTCCAGCAAACAGGCTTGTGAGTGAGCCCTCCTGGAAACAGATACATCAACCCCACTCAATGGTAAAATGATGGCAGCCCTGGCTGACATCTTTACTGTGACTTAATAAGAAACCCTGAACCAGAACCACCCAGACAAGCCACTTCAAATTCTTGTCTCACTGGAACTACAAGATAAAAACTGTTCGTTGTTTCAAGTAAATATCTAAGTTTGTGCATGATATGGTTTGGATTTGTGTCCCCACCCAAATCTCATGTGGAATTGTAATCCCCAGTGTAATCCCCCAGGTGGAGCCTGGTAGGAGGTGATTGAATCAAGAGAGCAGATTTCCCCCTTGCTGATCTCCTGATAGGGAGTGAGTTCTCATAAGATCTGGTTGTTTAAAAGTTTGTAGCACCTCCCCCTTCTCTCTCTTCCTCCTGCTCTGGTCATGTAAGACGTGCCTGCTTCCCTTTCTGCCAGGATTGAAAGTTTCTTGAGGCCTTCCCAGTCATGTTCCTGTGCAGCCTGCAGAACTGTGAGCCAATTAAACCTCTTTTCTTTATAAATTATCCAGTCTCAGGTAGTTATTTATAGCACTGTGAGAATGGACTAATACATTGCATTAATTTATTATACAGCAATAGATAACTTATACACTGGGTAATTACAAATATTTCTTTTATTCAGTCAGTACCATGTGCTATGCTAGACACTGGGGATATTGTGATGAACCACACAGCCATAATCTCTTCACTCAACCAGACTGGTGGGAAAGGCAGAAATTAAACCAATAAGCACATGGATTCACATTTACAGATTGATATAAGTGCTGAGAGAGAAGCATATGCCCATGAGGAGAAAAACAGGAGAGACATAAGTTAGATTTGAAGGATCTCTCTAAGGATGTGGCATTTAAGCATAGCTCTAAATGAGAGACAGGATTTAGCCAGGTGCAAATTGTGGGAAGAGACTTCCAGGCAAAGGGAACAGCTTGCACAAAGCCCAGGAGTTAGGGAAGGACTTGGACGAGTCAAAGAACGAAGGGAGGGCAGGGGCAGTGACTTGAGTGGGATGGACAACAGGGAGCTGGTTGAGTTGAGGTTGGAAAGGAGGCCAGAAGTAGATCAACGCAGGAACTTGGTGGGTGATAATGAGTATGTTTTAGCTGAGGGAAGCCTCTGAAACTTTTAAACAGAAGAATAATGAGGTTCAACTTATTTTATTAAAATGACCATTCTGAATGTCATATGGTGAACTGACTGGAAGGGGGCAAGAGTAGAGAGGCGAAACCAGTGAGGAGCCTCTGGCTGTAGACCAGGAGCAAGAAGAAGGTGGAATGGCTGTGAGAGGTAGAGATGGAGAGAGGTGGATGGATGCAAGCAATATTGATGGGGCAGAACCAACCACCTTTTAATCTATCCAGCCCAAACAGAACAAGCAAAACCTCTAATTAAGACCATTCAAAGCAAAAGCCAGACTCCCCAAAAATTTTTCTGTGGGTTATTATCTAATATTTGACTACTTAATAATCATGCTGCTTTTTGTAAAATGACTCTCCAACATACGAACTCTATTGTTAATGTATAGAGAAACAAAATAGAAAGGTAAGTTTTGAACTTTTGACAAAAATTTGAATTATAAGCCTTTTATAAAGTGACCCACTTATATAGCTGAGCTAAGAGTTATCCTTTGAAAAGCTAGACCCATTGTACCAGGTCAGTTTCAAACATGCTGCAATCAAGGGGTATGTTTTAAGCTAGATATTTCCTGTTCTGGTAACACGAACTATACCAGCCCTATGTTAAATACCACATGTCTATGTTTATAGTAGGAAAGCCTAGAACGGAATAAAGAACTAAACATACACTTCTTTGACAGCGTTTTTTTTTTGTTTGTTTGTTTGTTTTGAGACGGAGTCTCTCTCTGTCGCCCAGGCTGGAGTGCAGTGGCGCAATCTCGGCTCACTGCAAGCTCCGCCTCCCGGGTTCATGCCATTCTCCTGCCTCAGCCTCTCCGAGTAGCTGGGACTACAGGTGCCTGCCACCATGCCCGGCTAATTTTTTGTATTTTTTAGTAGAGACGGGGTTTCACCGTGGTCTCGATCTCCTGACCTTGTGATCCGCCCGCCTCAGCCTCCCAAAGTGCTGGGATTACAAGCGTGAGCCACCGCACCCGGCCGACAGCGTTTTTTGTTTTATTTTTTTTTTTAGATGGAGTCTTACTCTGTCGCCAGGCTGGAGTGCAGTGGCGCAATCTCAGCTCACTGCAACCTCCGCCTCCCAGGTTCAAGCGATTCTCTTGCCTCAGCCTCCTGAGTAGATGGGACTACAGGTGTATGCCACTACGCCCAGCAGTAGAGACGGGGCTTCACCATGTTGGCCAGGATGGTGTCGATCTCTTGACCTCATGATCCGCTTGCCTCAGCCTCCCAAAGTGCTGGGATTACAGGCGTGAGCCCAGCCAACAGCATTATTTTTAAAATTGAGGTCATGCCATATAGAAGAATTTTCTTAGGTAACTGCTTCGATTACCAAGGTTCTCAGGATGTTTTTCTTCAAGAAGAAGCATTTATCCTCTACAGCAACATTCCTCAAGGCGTGGTCTAGAGACCATTAGCAGGCATCTGCATCACCTGAGGTGCTTCTGACACTGCAAATGCTGGCTCAATAAGTCTCATATGGGACCCCTGAACCTGTGTTTTAAATAAGCAAAGAAGTAATCCCTATTTTTATTCACTAGAATTTAAGAACCTGCACTAGAGATACACTATTATGGCTTGCATAAGAACTCTGAGTAAATGCAAAGTTGTGGTTTGATAGGACAAATGACATCAAACTTTTTCTTTTCTTTTCTTTTTTTTTTTTTTTTTGAGACAGAGTCTCACTCGCTGTGCACTCTGTCATCCAGGCTGGAGTGTAATCATGGCTCACTACAATTGTGACCTCCTGGGGTCAAGCAATTCTGGCCCCAGGCTCCTGAGTAGCTGGGACTACAAGCATGCATCACCGCACCCAGCTAGATTTTTTATTCTTTGTAAAAATGAGGTTTCTCTTTGTTGCTTAGGCTGGTCTTAGGCAGCCACCCAAAGTGCTTGGATTACAGGTGTGAGCCACTGTGCCTGGCCTCAGACATCAAACTGTTTTAAAAGAAAGGGAGATTGGGGGCCAGAATTATAAATTCACTATCCTACTTTGTGAGGAGAGTAACCATCTTAAATACGTATGAACCTTTCCAAATCTTCAAACCTTCATAATCAGAAAACTTACTGCTGACTGTTAAAACTACATTGGTCAAAGCAAAGTCAATTTTCTTCCTCCAGAGGTTTTAGCCATACAGCTTTTTAAAAATGGTCTTTGGAATGAAGCACAAGGACAGCTTTGGGGTACGGGTAATGTTCTGTTTCTTGATCTAAATGTTAGCTATGAAGCTGTGTTCTATCTGTGAAAATTTCTCAAGCTACACACTTGTGATAGGTGAACATTTCTGAATGCATAGTATCCTTCAAAAAATATAATTGGTCTTTTAAAAATTCAAACTCATTAGCAGTTATACTAAAATATTTTAGCATGACACTTCTTACTTTTTATTTTTTATTTATTTATTTATTTTTTTTTTTGAGATGGAGTCTCGCTCTGTCGCCCAGGCTGGAGTGCAGTGGCGCGATCTCGGCTCACTGCAAGCTTCACCTCCTGGGTTCACGCCATTCTCCTGCCTCAGCCTCTCCGAGTAGCTGGGACTACAGGCGCCCGCCACCACGCCTGGCTAATTTTTTTTGTATTTTTTTTAGTAGAGACGGAGTTTCACCGTGGTCTCGATCTCCTGACCTCGTGATCCGCCCGCCTCGGCCTCCCAAACTGCTGGGATTACGAGCGTGAGCCACCGCGCCCGGCCGACACTTCTTACCTTTCAAGTTAATAACCCTCAGTGTTGATGACTGCTGAAATGAAATGGACATTCTCAGATGCACTGCTTTTGGAAAATATAAACTGATGTAAGCCTTTTGGAAAACAATTTGACAATCAATAGCTGTCCAAAGCTCTGAAAACAGTCATAACTGTTGACCTAGTAATTTTGTTCTCAGAATCTATCTCAAAGAAATAATCTTCACTATGGGAAAGTCCTATTCCCAACATCAAAAAACATAAACCCACCTAAATAATCACAATAGGCTAATTATTAAGTGGGTTGTAGTATATCTATATCATAATTTGTATACATTGATGGTAGAGCTAAAAAGCAAAGCAAGGAAATGATTGATACAAAAATTCTCTATGCATCTTGGGAAGAGCGCAAATGCACTCCCACGTATGTAGTAATATTCTTTTTAAGCTGAGTGGTGCATACACAGGTATTCCTATTATTATGATTATTTAAACTATACATATATTTTATATACTAACATATGTGTGAATATATATTTTATAATATATAAGTTTGTGTATAATTCAGAACAATTAATGTTTGCTAAAAGTTTGGCAACATGAAAAATGCCCACGTCGTGCTTGCTGCGGCAGCACATACAGTAAAATTGGAATGAAAAATGGTCATATCGTAATTGTGAGTAAAAAACTAGGGCACCGTCAATGGATAGACTGGGTAAAGAAAATGTGGCACAAATACACCATGGAATACTATGCAGCCATAAAAAAGGATGAGTTCATGTCTTTTGCAGGGACATGGATGGAGCTGGAGACCATGATGCTCAGCAAACTAACACAGGAACAGAAAACCAAATACCACACGTTCTCACTCATAAGTGGGAGTTGAACAATGAGAACACGTGGACATAGGGAGGGGAACATCACACACCAGGGCCTGTTGGGGGTGGGGGGGTGGCAAGGGGAAGGAGAGCACTAGGACAAATACCTAATGCATGCGGGGCTTAAAACCTAGATGACGGGTTGATAGGTGCAGCAAACCACAATGGCACATGTATATCTATGTAACAAACCTGCACATTCTGCACATGTATCCCAGAACTTAAAGGAAAGTAAAATAAAAGTAAAAATAAAAACTAGGGCACTAAATTAGTTATAAATTATAGCACACAGATCTTGTAAAAGGAGGTTGGAATAGTCATACAAAGACACTCATTTCAACTATGACTTAACGTTGTGCTGAGGATCCCAGTCAAGAATTCCTCTCATAAAAACAAAAGAAAGGACCCAATTAAACTGATATTCTTTTTTTATAATTGTGGTACCTAGAACATTCAACACAATCAATGGACAATATACCAACACTAATAAGAGTTTAGTAATCTGACCAAGAACTGTCCTAGATGCCAAAAGAGATGACAGCTAACAGTTTTTGAGGGCTATGTACCAGGCACTGAATAAGGTGCTTTTCATGTATTAACTCCTGAGGGAAGCTGGTATGATTATCCTGACTTTTAAATTTAAAAACTCCTAAGAAACAGAGAGGTTACATTACTTGTGTAAGGCCACACAGCTAGCAAGCGACAGAGTTTGGCAGTCTTTGCACATAGCCATTACATTATATTACCCCAACAATTAGCAGTTAGAAAAGGTGGCTCATGCCTATAATCCCAGCACTTTGGGAGGCCGAGGCAGGCAGGACACTTGAGGCCAGCCTGGGCAACATGGCAAGACCTCGTCTCTACTAAAAAAAATAAACAATTAGCCAGGCACGGTGGCACATGCCTGTAATCCCAGCTGCTTGGGAGGCTGAGAATCACTTGAACCTGGGAGGCACAGGTTGCAGTGAGCCGAGATTGCGCCACTGCACTCCAGCCTGGGTAACAGAAAGAGACTATGTCTCAAAAAAGAAAAGAAAATGCAATAGATCACAGGATCCCATTCATAATACAATCAAGAACCACTCAAACAAACAAACAAAAAACACACACTAGGGAAAATGATTTTAAAATTTATATTTTTAAAAATTTAAGGCAAGACCAAATTGCAATACTCAAAATCATATTACATGGATGTGAATTCTCCAAAACAACAAAAAAAACTTTGGGGATGGGGTGTGCAAAGGAAGCCTTGCCCTCCAGATAGTCTCATCTTTTGGCCAGTTGTCACTTAGGGAATTCTCTGGAGATGGAACTGTGCATGGTGCTCCGGTCATACAAAGATAGCTAAAATTCAGGAATCTGGTTCAGCTACTTTGAGAAAAGATCTTGCAAAAGAGAAAGGATTAATCAGGAACCCCAAATAATGAATGGTAGGCCATGGAGTGAAGGGTTCTGCCGCAGCTGTCATCAATGTGACAGTCTGCAGTGGATGAGCAGATCGTATCACCACTGTAGCCTTCCACTTACATCAAAGTTGTTGAGCTGAATTCAACATATGCTCCAATCCAACTCTCCCTATTTACAGACAAGGAAACTGAGGTCTAGAACAGGCTTCCCCTCCCAGCTCACAAAATTATTTTAAGGCAGAATCGGAGAGCTAACTAAGCACTCCTCTTCCCCAAGTTTCCTGAAGACCAGTCTGAATATACGTATCCAAATGACTGCACCCATTTAAGCACACTGCATTGAATGAATTTCTATTTATAGACTAACTCAGCGTTTTCCAACCTTCAGATATTCACCTTCCACCTTATAATTCTGTCATATTCATATATCTCTACTATTATTCACTTTATATATTTTTTAATCTATATACTTTTTTACATAAAGTTAGCTTCATCCTAAGCAACAATATTAATAAAATGATACATGAAATGTGTATTTTTCTAACACATTAAGACAAATATGTATATATTGAAGTTTCAGTGTTTGCGTTTGAACCACTCCTCAGAAAAGTAAACCATCCTTTGCTATATTTGAAAAGATTCTCTCCAGGTGTTCCAAGGAATTCTAATCTCTTTCGTGTTAATGGGTGTTATTGATGAAAGAGTGCTTGATCAAATAAATCTGGGGAATGCTATGTGTTTTGTTTGTTTGTCTGTTTGTGCAGTGGTGCAATCATAGCTCACTGCAGCCTCAAACTCCTGGGCTCAAGTGATCCTCCTGCCTCAGCCTCCCAAGTAGCTGAGACTACAAGCGCATGCCACCATACCAGGCTAATTTTTCTTTTACTTTTTGTAGAGATAGGATCTTGCTTTGTGGCCCAAGCTGATCTTAAATTCCTGACTTCAAGAGATCTCCCACCTTGGCCTCCCAAAATGTTGGGATTACAGGTGTACAGGCATGAGCCACCACACCCCCAGAATATTTCTCTGATTATTTAAAAAAATCAGAGGTAGGGCATGAAAAAAATGTTCCCTAGTGTGAAACACAGGGTGTTTCACAACATTGTGCAATGAGATTCTTCTAACAGGTACAGCACTTATAAGATTTATTTGACCATGAAACCTTTTTTTCTAGACAGTATTAGTATTGATAACATGTTCTAAGCTGTATTAATTTTCAGAGGTTTTGTTTTTCTTTTTGACCCCATAAATGATATAAGTAGATACTGTGTATAATAATTTATACTATATCCCTATTAGCATACTCAGAATATTTTATGGTAGAAAAAAATGAGTAGAAAAACATAGTATTTCCTCTTGTCATTGTCAAAGTGTCAGTCTCTTGGAGAAAAGTGACACACTTTGTTCAGAATGAAACATCTGCATTAAACTTGGGCATTCTAAAATAATACAAATAAATTTTAATAAGTCATCCAGATAGCCTACATTAGTAAGGCTTTCCATTCATGTTTGTTTTTGTTGTCTTGGGGACATCTAAACTTCTAGGTGGAACTTCAAGAGTGACATGCCCATAATATCACATTTAATCTGTGGGTGTGACTGGAAGAAAATGTATTACTCACTCATTTACAACCCATTAGTTTCCTCTTTCTTTCTCTCTTTTTCTTTCTTTCTCCCTCCCTCTTCTTTGCCCTTCCCTTCCTCCTTTCCCTTTTCTTTCTCCCTTTCTCTCTTCTCTTTCTTCAATGTTTTGATATAAAAAACTGAAAAGGATATTTATTGCATTTTTATCTTTAAGTATATTTGTGTTATCATAGGAAAAACATCTCATAGTTAACAAACTAATGCTTTAAAGCCGAAATATATGAATATTTCTTTCTAGTGCACCTTCAGTTAAAATTAAGAACTAAGATTCAAGGCAAAGAAATGCTGTAATACTCTTGATTCAGTATTCATGTTAGTGAAGTTAAGTACAGTAGTACACTAATAAGGGAGGAAGAATAGTGATGTGTTAAGGACAAAGTGTTTCATTATCCGGCCATACACCAATTTATAGACCATCTCAAGTATGTTACTCTTAAATACTTTTTTTTCCAACAGCCAAAGTTTTAATATATTCTTCTTCTACATCTTACAAAAATTATCAAATTTTAGGCAGATTTTTATTCTTAGAAATGCTTTTTATTCTCTAATTCACAAATATTTATTAACTAAAAAGTTGTGTTTTTCTGAGATTCCTCACCAATCCACGGGGTCAGTTAGATATTTGGGGAGTTGTTCAGCTCTTACAAATATCCACATTTAACACTAATGCACTGCAACAGAATAACCTGAGTAAGCTTGATTCTCTGAAATAGTCAGAGGAACGGAAAAAATAACTATTAGGTACTAGGCTTAGTACCTAGGTGCTGAAATAATCTGTACGACAAACCTCCGTGACACGAGTTTACCTATATAACAAACCTACGCATGTACCCTTCAACCTAAAAGTTTAAAAACATAGAGTTTTCTCTCCTCTCTGGTTATAGAGTCAATTGTGCACTGCACTGCATTTATAATGAGGAAATAAACAGCATAGCCTTTTAGTATGGGAGGTAAACAAGAGTTAACTTGTATAAATATAATTTAAAATGTGTATTCTACTTAATACATGAGAACTATTAAAATACATGTGCATCAAAAACAAAAGAAAAAATATAAATAATTAATAAATGCCTAATCCTTCAGCAGAATATTTCCCAAAGAGCTCTATTATGTAGCAAACTTCTATGCCATAAGTTTTAAATGATTCCATTTTTCAAATATTCATTTTTGTGTATATTTAAACATCATAGAGTGTCTACTGAATAGAGTTAGGTTTTAATAATTGCAATTCATCTTTTTTAAAAACAATTTACTCTCCATTTGGCTTCCAAAATTTTATTGCAGTATTTAGAAGATTTAGTTAGTTTCTAATAGCTGAAAACCTTCAGACTTAAATGTCACAGTTTGACCCAAATGCACTTGGTTCCTGGCCTCTTCAGTTTGTGTCCTGCTACTTCCAAATGACAAATGTGGGCACTTTGTGTAAAGGCATTGATTACACTGCTAGATAGATTCTAGACATGCTTATTAAAAAGGCATCTTTTATAGGTGAATATATCTTGCAGGATCCTGTATCCTAGGTGAGGTTATTTTCGTAGTTACATATTTAATGATAATAATCACTTGCATCTATGCTGCTTTCATATTCTCTTGGCACCAAGTTTGCTTCCAAAGCAAACTTTGACTAAAGATCTTCAGGGCTCATCCTTAGTTGCATAGGCAAAGAAGGTCTCATACATACAACCATCACACATTTGCAAAACCACCATTTATTAGGGTCTCTTAGAATGAATTCTGTACACATCTATGCTAAAGATGGAAAAGACGTTTCATTTCTTATGCATCAGTAGATGGGTAGTGGGGCCCTTAGAGAAGCAGTGGGGCTGTTGAACAGCAATACCTACAATATGTTTAGGAAGAAGGAGAGGGGCAGATGATGTATTGCTCCCTATCTCCATTTGTCATCCCTGAGTTAAAACTTTCTCTCCCATAGCCATTTCCACCCCATCTCCCACAAAAAAAAAAAAAAATGCACCAAATGAATGCAGATTTTCTTACTGACTTTACATCCTAACAGAGCAATAGATGATAAAGCGCGTGTTCTTATGGAGCCTAAAAAAGTCTCATAGTATGTATACTACTGCCTGTTAGTGTTGAAGCCATGAAAAAGCATGTGTGAGCTGTTTAGTGATAAAAAGAGAGCAGAGATTTGGGCTATTAGAGGCGATTCTGGCAGTGACATCTGTTGACAGAGCTGGGAAATTAGATTACACCAATAAAAACTGACAGCATAAGGAAAGGGGACCTTCAGGAAGTTACTTTGCCTGATCTTCCACTCATCACATTAGACCACCTCCCTGTAGTTGGGTGGTTAGGCAACCACTCTCGTCCTCCTTCCTTCTTTCAAAAGCCCAGTTCATTCCTCTGCAAAATGGAACAATCATGCGTGGAGGTTTACCATAGGCTTAACTAAGATAAATATTAAGGGCTTAGTACAATCCTTGGCAGATAGTTTGCACTTGTTCCGTGTTTTTTCATGATATTGACACAACTGTTCACTTCATCACTATGTACAGGCTCAACCTAAGCAGGAAAGTTGATTTCAGCATGTGTTTGTGAACAGAATAAGCCAAGGCTTCACAAGGAAATATTTAATCATTTAAACGTCATAGAAATTATTACCAATCCCCTTGGCAGTTGCTGCAATGTAAGTTAACCCCACATGAAATAGAAAATTAAAATAAGTAGCTATAAGATTAAATCAGAAATACTGTGAAACATTTTCTGCTTTCTGTTTCTGGTACCTGCTTCCTGAGGGCACAGGGATGGGCAGTAGGTGGCTAGACTGAATATACCATTATTATTCAGAGAAGTTTCACCTTTATTCCTTTATTGAAATGGGATGGCTTTTGTTCTTTTGTGTTTTAAGGAATGGGGTGAGGAGTTTAGGAATGGGACAGTATAACTCAGTGGTCAGTAACACACACATTCTGCCATAGCACTTATGAGTTTGTGACCTTAAAAAAATTACTTAACTTCTCTCCATCTCAGTATCCTCATTTGTAAAACAGGCAGAAAAATTCACTAAAAGCCTTTTCACGTTGCCTGGTACGTGGTGAGTGCTTAATCATGTTAGCTACTGAAGTTGATAAACAGTAAGAAATGAAGGAAAGAATGGAAAGAGAGAAAAAAGAAATAGAAGAAAGGAAAGAAGGGTAAAGCTCTGCTTGGCTTAGCTCTGCAAATCATTTTGGACAGGTGTCTAGAGTCCTGGTTGTCTACATTCCCAGGTTTGCTGATTCAGGGCTCAATACATGACTGCTATTCTAAGGCAGAGTGGTGGGGTCACCACTGTCATAGAACAGTTTCTTAAGGAAAGGGCTGTATAAAAAGGAAGCTCCCTATGTCAGGTGCAGTAGCTCATGCCTGTAGTCCTAACACTTTGGGAGGGCAAAGTGGGAGGATAGTTTGAGTCTACAAGTTTAAGACCAGCCTGGGCAACATAGTAAGACCTCGTCTCTACACATAATAAAAAAAATTTTTAATTAAAAAAAAAGGAAGCTCCCAAGAGTGACCCTTAAAATGAATTCTAGGAAAGCTTTTATCATTACTATGGATGGAAAGGAAAATGAGATGTTAGCATCCGCCCCAAGCTTAAAATGTCACCACAATTAACACAGTAGCTCGTTGACACTGGCTCTGCAAAGGAAATTATTCCCCCAAGCCTCTAAAAGCAAATAAGCACCTCCTCACCCTGCAACCATTACACAGAAATCTAGGAATTACCTAGACAGAACTGAACACTTTCTGATAAATACGGTTTTCATAAAGCTACAGAAATCTCAGGTATTTCTCTCCAAAAGTGAATGTGCTTGTTCAAATTTGTAAACAGTAGACTTGATCCTCTAACCCTTTGTACAAATCTCATCTCATAAAAACAGGAAAAAAGTCAAATGCAAAAACATGTTTTGTCCAATTCCGAAGAGAGATCTGAAGGTATGAAAGTCTGAGGAAAGTCAACTCCTTCAAAATAAATGAATTAGAAGGGCTGTTTTTTTTTTTGTTGTTGTTGTTGTTTTGTTTTTTGAGACAGAGTCTGACCCTGTCATCCAGGCTGGAGTGCAGTGGTGGGATCTTGGCTCACTGCAACCTTTACCTCCCGGGTTCAAGCAGTTCTCCTGCCTCAGGCTCCCAAGTAGCTAGGATTACAGGCGCACACCACCACGCCCGGCTAATTTTTGTGTTTTTAGTAGAGGCTAATTTTTGTGTTTTTAGTAGAGACGAGGTTTCACCATGTTGGCCAGGATAGTCTCGATCTCCTGACCTCGTGATCCACCCGCCTCAGCCTCCCAAAGTGCGGGGTTACAGGCACGAGCCACCGCGCCCAGCCAACTTGAGCTTTTTTTTTTTTTTTGCTTTTTAAAAGCTACAGTGATGTAGCTCACCCTGAAAAAAATGCCAAGGGAAAATGTTTAAGACACATAAGTAAAATACTCATGGAAGAACTGACTGCTATCAAAATTTAAGTTGAACACAGTTCAATTCGTTTCAGAGTAAATCACATTTTAGGCAATGTACCGCCTTCGTATCTTTTCAAATCCCTGCAGCAGTGATGGGATATGATCAGAGACTAAGACATATCATTAAGATAGCAAGATTGGCCGGGCGCGGTGGCTCACGCTTGTAATCCCAGCACTGTGGGAGGCCGAGGCGGGCGGATCACGAGGTCAGGAGATCGAGACCACGGTGAAACCCCGTCTCTATTAAAAATACAAAAAATTAGCCGGGCGTGGTGGCGGGCGCCTGGAGTCCCAGCTACTCGGAGAGGCTGAGGCAGGAGAATGGCGTGAACCCGGGAGGCGGAGCTTGCAGTGAGCCGAGATCGCGCCACTGCACTCCAGGCGGGGTAAAAGGGGGGACCCCCTCTCCAAAAAAAAAAAAAAAAAAAAAGATAGCAAGATAATTTTGAGAAGTGTATGCTGTTCTTTCAGCCACCAAAATTTCACAAATTTATGAGTTCTTAACAACTGACACTTTGACATTAATTCAGGATTGAGAGAAAAAAGTCTACATTTGATTTCTCAGCCCTCAAATTAGATGTCTTCAATAGGCACTTACTTTTCTTCGGTTAGATTAAACAAGTTAATCTTTCTACAGATCTGCTTTAGGCAAATCTTATGGCTCTTTTAACATACAATCAATAATTTTCTAGAAAAACATACTCAAAATAATTTGGCATCAGAAAAACTTATAGTAACAAAAGTGCTATTCATATGAAAAATCAAATCTCCTTTCTTGTTACATCACTGTAGCTTTTAAAAAGCAAAAAAAAAAAAAAAAGCTCAAGTTGGCTGGGCGCGGTGGCTCGTGCCTGTAACCCCGCACTTTGGGAGGCTGAGGCGGGTGGATCACGAGGTCAGGAGATCGAGACTATCCTGGCCAACATGGTGAAACCTCGTCTCTACTAAAAACACAAAAATTAGCCTCTACTAAAAACACAAAAATTAGCCGGGCGTGGTGGTGTGCGCCTGTAATCCTAGCTACTTGGGAGCCTGAGGCAGGAGAACTGCTTGAACCCGGGAGGTGAAGGTTGCAGTGAGCCAAGATCCCACCACTGCACTCCAGCCTGGATGACAGGGTCAGACTCTGTCTCAAAAAACAAAACAACAACAACAACAAAAAAAAAAACAGCCCTTCTAATTCATTTATTTTGAAGGAGTTGACTTTCCTCAGACTTTCATACCTTCAGATCTTCTTAAACTGCAGCAGAGTTTTAACTCTTGAGTTTCCTCTGTGATCCGAACCCATTAACCTGGAAGGCAAGGAGCACACTAGGCCTAAAACTAATTCTTGGCTTAAGTTTCAACAGATGGTGAAGTTGGTATTACCGTCAGAAAACAACCCTACTTCATCTCTCCTCCCCACCAATTAAGAGATTTGGACTTCTGTTGCTGGAGTTCACTAGGCAACACGGTCAAGTGACAGATTCTCTTGAGTCATAAGTTCCTCTTTTCAAACTTGAATAGTTTCCCATATTTCAAAGCTCCTCACTCAGACATATTCAGTTCCTAGATTCCTCAAGATGCACTCTCTGAATTCCCAGAAACATTCTGTGCTCCAGTTCTTGGCCTGAAGGATCTCAACCGTCTTCTCTGAGGCATCAGAGTAGACATGAGGCCTGGAGCCAGAAAGCGCTTACTGCTTCCTGTTCTTGGGGTGGAGAAGAACGTGTTCTTGTTAACGAGAGAGGTATTTTGAAGAGAAACAAACGATATCCTTCTTCAGAATGTGCCACTTCCTCAGAATGTCCATTCCTAATCTCAAATCTAAAGGAAATCTGTTCTGTTCTTTTCTTTCATGGCATTGATCGGAGTGTTTAAATGTATATTTGTGTGTGTTTATTTGTACATTCGATGTCCGTTTCCCTTTCTGGGCTGAAAGCTTTCCCCTATTGCACAGTAAGCTATGTGAGGGCCGGGACTGTTTATTTTATTCAATGAGCGAACTCAGAAGCTAGCACAGAGTTATACGCAGTTGACTCTCCATAAACACTTGTTGAATGGACGAATGCATGGAAAGATGAAAGGCAGAAATTTCTGTGGCTGGCCAGTTCAAGCACAGTGAGTGTACCAGGCAAATGCCCCCTGCTCACTGGAGAATGAAAACATCACGCTTCTCTGTGTTCTAGGTCAACTGGAGACAACTATGTCTGAAAATGCATGAGGAACATGTTTATTGGTGGGGTGAGGGCAGTGACATGTGCTCATGCCTCTTCAGGTTAGGTGTGTATCTACATGTATATAGGTATTATAAGCAAAGAGATTGTTGTGAGACTAGCTGCAAAATAGAACTTGTACGGAACACAAAGATAAAGGGGTAAATTTCTTGAATGCTCATGCCACTCTTGCTGTGCCAAGCATTGTGCTAGAGCACTAGCAGTCTTTGCAGGACAGGGTCTCAGATGTACCCAAGAGGAGCTGATGCCAGGGAAATGGACTCCGTAGCTATAGTTTCTGACAGGGCAACCTGAGTCCTTTGTCAAAGAGCAGCTTCCTTCCTGAATACATCTTTGCTTATGAAGACACTTGTTCTTTTTCTTTCCACTTTAACTGAAAAAGTCCCCCTCTCAACTCTCTCCCACAACCACCCCCACCCCACCCCACCCCCTTAATGCCACCATACTCATTCCTTGTTTCCAGGCAAATTTACATTCATCTCTCCAAATAAATGTGCCTCCGTTTTTCTTACAGACATCTCAAAATAAAAAATTAGAAACATATTCTATGAGAAAACCAGATGAATTCTGTGTCTGGGGTAAAATTCACTAATTTTCCTCTGTAATAGCTACACTGTAATTACATAGTCAATACTAAATGTGCCCCTAAGCAATCATCTTACTGAATTTATGCAGTATAAGTAGGCAATAGAAATCATCTCACTGAAAGTAATTCTTTCCTTCTCATCAAAAGGAAGGGAGGGGTTGTCTAAGTTATCTAACTAATTATCTTAATTTGTTCTTTGTGGTTATGTACACAACCAGTCTGGGGTTAGGCCCACAACCAGATATCTGGGGTTAGGCCCAGGCAAAAATAAGTTCCATCAAAGTTATATATATTCAATTTATCACAATGCCCTCTAAACACGTTATGGCCAAAAACTAATTATACAATCATAAGAAGTGAATTTTGAAAACATAACTAATAATAGGCTATGTACACAACCAGTCTGTCTGGGATTATGTACACAACCAGATATCTGGGGTTAGGCCCAGGCAAAAATAAGTTCCATCAAACTTACATCTATTCAATTTATCAAAATGCCCTCTAAACACGTTATGGCCAAAAACTAATTATACAATCCTAAGAAGTGAATTTTGAAAACATAACTAATAATAGGCTAATATTTTTAATGTTTTAATACGTACTAGACATCTTATTTGTATTACATTACTTAACCTTTAAAAGGACCCATTTAATGAAAACTCCTTTTTACTAAGCCTTAGGTAACTGACTTACTATGGCCTTGAACCCAGATTATCTCTATCCCAAAGGCAATGATGTTGAGGGAGAAAAAAGAGGACTAAGAGTTATGTGGTTCGAGGTCTAATTTAGGTTAAGGTAGATAGAGGTTAGGGGTACAGGTTTGGGGATCAAAGAGACCTAGATTAAAATCCTTGCTCTGCCATTTATCAGAACTGTGATCTTAGAGAGTTTACTCAATTTCTCTGTCCTAGGTAGGCTTATTATTTGCAAGCAACAGAAATTGAGGATGGTTAATATAAGCAGGGAAGTAATTTATTGGAAAGACAACCAATTACACAAAGAGTCAACAGGAAGGCTGCCAGCAGGAAATTCAGCCAAGGTCACACCATCCTAACCAAGTAGTAGCTAGCATGCCTCAACCAACAGCCATTATTACTGCAGGACCCTTGACACCACGAACCCCAGACTTACTGCTGCTGTGAATGACTTCTGAAATTGCTCTTATGTCTTTGTGCCACTCCTTCAAGATTAAATTTCTAAACAGTGGTATCTGATAAGCCAGGCAAAGGTCATATGCTCAAGCCCTGGCAGAGGACGGAAGGAGAAAATCCAGCCCATTTAGCTTCTCTCATGGCAGGCTAGGTCTTGCCTACAAATATTATGCAATGGAGGATTCTTACTAATAGAAAAGGAGTTCAGCTGCTGGGCAGCCTTTCAAAACTGACAACACCTGGGCTGGGTGTGGTGGCTAATGCCTGTAATCCCATCGCTTTGTGAGGTGGAGGCGTGTGGATCGCCTGAGCCCAGGAGTTCGAGCCCAGCCTGAGCAACATGGGGTAACCCCATCTCCACAAAAAATACAAAAATTAGCCAGGCATAGTGGCACCTGCCTGTAGTCCCGACTTACGTGGGAGGCTGAGGATCACTGGAGCCCAGGAAGTGGAAATTGCAGTGAGCCAAGATCACCCCACTGCACTCCAGTCTGGGTGATAGATTGGGACCCTGCCCCCCCAAAAAAAAAAAAAAAAAACTCCCAGCATTCGTTAACCAAACTTTGATTTGCTCATCTGTGAAATGGGCATCTGATTGCCTAGTACCTCCCTCATAGGTTTGCTGTGAGAATTCGACAGCATATGCATGTTGCAGTTAGCATGATGTCTCCCATAGGCTGAACAGTGGATAAATTTCAGCTTTTCTTACTAATTCTTGTGACTCTGAGCAAGCCACATAGAATCTCTGTGCCCACATTCTCACTCACTGAAGGAAGATGACATCAACTGTACTGAATTAGTCAGCATAGGCTAACTGCTGAAACAAGGGACCCCTCAAATCTCAGTGGATTATTTCTCATTCACTTCACTGTCCAGGGAGGGCTGCTGGGATTGGAATGAGGTCCATACAGGCACTAAGAGGCCAAGTCACTTTCTATCTAGTGGCTCTGCCACATACCTGGGACCTGTATTATGTTGGCAGAGGACGAAAGATAGCACAAAGGACCGGGTTTTATAGGGACCCAGCCTGGAAGTGGCATACATCAATTCTACCTCTATTCCATTGGCCAGAATTCAGTCACATGAGCTGAACCTAACCACAGGAAGTCAGTTTGGGAAATGATACGCAGCTATGTGTTCCAGAGGAAATGGAAACAAGATTTGGTGAAACACAGCAGACTCTGTCACACCTACCTAACCTCCTCAGAGGGTTGCTAATAAAAGCGTATGTGAACACCAAGTGTGAAATTGCTATGGAAAGTGATTAACATGAGCTACAGGTGATGCTGCTGTTGTTGATTAAGCCAGGGAGTTTCTGTGCATCCTCCACATTGCTAAAACATACAGCAATTTGGGTATGAGAAGAAACTGAAATATAATCAGAAGGTCCTTCCTCCTGAAGGGGAGACTCCTTAACTAGTAAGGCTTTATTTCTCCACTTGTATCTTCAAAAATGGGTCACTCTGGGCACGGTGACTCACGCCTGTAATCCCAGCACTTTGGGAAGCCAAGGGGCGCAGATCACAAGGTCAGGAGTTCAAGACTAGCCTGGCCAATATGGTGAAACCCCATCTCTACTAAAAATACAAAATTAGCCGGGCATGGTGGCACATGCCTGTAATCTCAGCTACTCGGGAAGCCGAGACAGGAGAATTGCTTGAATCCAGGAGGCGGAGGTTGCAGTGAGCCAAGTTGCACCACTGCACTCCAGCCTGGGCGACAGAGCAAGACTCTGTCTCAAAAAAAAAAAAAAAAGGCCACTGCAGGTAAATAATCTCCTTTCTTTGCCCATTGGTCCAATCCACATGGGGGTGTGGTGAAACTGGATGGGAAAAAGGGGAGCGAGCAGAATAAAAGAGCAGAAAGCTATACTTTGAGGAGTGTAATTGTCAGAGCAGGCTGTCAGGGCAGCCTGAAGCAATCACTCCGTAGTGGCCAGCCTCCACAGCAGCAATTTATCGCCACATGAAGATGTTGGGGAGTTAATCACAGCACTGACATGTGTCAGCTCCAGGCATTGGACTCAGCATAAACTTCATGCTTAGAAAATGAAAATAATTAAGAGGCCACACATTTGAAATGTACCACTAAAAAGGGAGGGCAGTCATCTTAGGGTTAGGTGAATGCCATGTTTGTAATCCACTGAACCAACTGGAAGAGCCTGTGGAGGGCAAATGTGTCCAAGGGTACTTTGTTATTTGTACCTGATAGATGCCTTTCACACTGTTGAGTCTCTGCATGGCCTGTCATGAAAGAGAAAAGCAAACACAATTTGCACAGGCTTTGCTACATGAATATTAGTGCTTCAGGAATGCTCTAAGATCCTGCCAGCTGCGGCTCAGGAAGGGGTCCAGGCCAGATCTGACTCATCCTGCTGCCTTCCTCCTGGAAATGATCCCCTTTCTCACCCTACTCCTGCGGGCTGAGCCCAGGTCCTGTCTGTCCCATATTTCCTTCGATCCAAGGAAAACTAAAAGTGGTTGCTAGCTCCCAAGCGGCCTTTGTTTATAAATGGGTTCCCACCTTAATATGTTTACTCAAAAAACTAGTCAAATAATTAGCTATAACAGAGCAATCAAACTGATCAAACAGTTCTTGGAGTAGTTCAAACCTTCAGAGAGTTATTTAATGACAGTTTTAAAGAACTGAACTGGGGTCTTCCAGCATAGGGAAGTAGGGATTGTGGCAGAAACTGCAAGGGAGAATTTTAAAAGTGCTTAGAATAAAAATCTTTTCATTGAAAAAAAATGACAAGAATTGCCCACATAATTATGGCAATTCTTCTTTTCCTTTTGCAATGCAAATTCCTGGCAGAGTGTGAGAGAAACTGAACTCCACTGTCCCAGTTTTTCAAACCAAGAAAATAAAATAATTTGTTACCTACACTTTCAACTTCTACTTTTGAAAGCTAAATTTAAGTTTTAAGAATCATACAACAAAAGACACTACAGATAAACCTCATTACAATTTTTTAGTATCGAGCATTAGGTTATTTATTTTCCTTCTTCCTAAAGCTACTGTAGAAAGAAAATTCAAAGGACTAGTAAGAAAAATAGCTCAATTGATAACAAGTCTGGTTTGTCAATGACATGCTAATACCTGTAACAGTTACTAATTATCTCAGCAGTGTGTCTCAGTTTTTATATTTAATATATTCTTCATCATTCTTAATAAATAGCAACCAATTGTTTTCTCTTTTACAAGCTTCATATGGAAAGAAAATTGAAAAAAAATTTTGTAATAGCAGAAAGTGAGTATAAGGGACTTCCCAACCTCCCCTCCATATATTTACTGACAAGCAACTGACATGAGTGACAGCAAAGCAATGTGGTTGGTGAGGAATGGCGCAGAGTGTGCAGTTTCCTTTTTTCTAATGTTGATTTGTTTTCTGTGCTGACACTATCCTAGAGGTTACTGTTCAAAGGAAGCATCGACAACAGAAGTGGTTAGAGTGCTGATTAAAAGAAGATTCTAAGAAAATGACCAATCACCATCAATCTTAATATTGGCTAACAAATATGTATTTTTCCTTCTCCTATTACTAAGTAAATAGTATAAACAGAATAATTCTATATTAATATATCCATATAGTGCCTTATGCAAGTAAATATGATTCTGGATATTTTATGACCTGTACTTACTTGAAATCGGAAAGCCCTCTTAGTTTCTCTTATTACCCATGTGTTGCTGAGACTAACTGAAGAACCAGTTAGGAGGTTTGTTCGTTCACGAAATAACATTTAAGAAATGGGTACTTGCTTATCATATAAAAGAATTCAGTTATTTACTTACCCTGTGAAGAGACATAATATGTTAAAATGTCTGTACACTGCAGATGGGAAGAGGTTTTTCCAGGAATTTAAATTGTGCAATAGGGCCACACAATCTTACTTAAAAAAAAAAAATGGTGAAGGGGTTTTAATTACACCATGAAGTTTTACAATTTTTTAAGTTTTCAGTTCTGGTTTTAGAAAACAGAGTAGAAGGATTACAGAGAAAAACTTCACCATTAGACAAGAAGTCAAAATGATTCTAAGGGCCGCGCAAACAGGCTTTTCCAAGAATTAATCATGAGGTGGTGCTTGGAGAATTCCTTTACTCCAGTGACTTCCAAACCCCCTTCTCACTCTCCACTAGTTTTTCAAAGGATTCATGGTGAATGGGGTCTAACGAGTATAACAGGGCAGAAGGCATGAAGCTCACGCCATCCTTTCAGGGCGGAGAAGTTCCCAGGAGGAAGAATGGAGAAAAAGATCGCAGTTAGGCAGTCCTCCCAACCTCACCAAAGCTCCACCTCTCTCCAAAGCCGCAAGGCTCTGCCACCTGCGCCGGAAGAGGCTGCAGTCACTGTCTCCTCCTCTTTCTTTTTTTTTTTTTTTTTTTTGCCTGGGGTGCCCTACCAAGCGCAGCCCGCAGCCTGGGCACTGCCAACTGATTCCAACTCCTTTTATGGTGAGAGGATGGATTCTTCGTTATTTCCCCGCCCAATCTGGTACCCACCCACCCACCCACCCACCTACCACGACCGCTGGGCGCACCCAAGCCTAACCCCGGGGCGCACGCGCTGGCGCAAACAGACACCGCATTTCTCCTCCTTTCTCGGCCAACCCTAGGTAGAATCCTAAAACAACTGCCCTCTCTTCCACGATCTAGATGTTGCGGCCCGCGGACAGGAGGTTCAAGAAATAGTACACTCCGAGCGGCAGGCAGCAAGGCGGAAACGGTCGCTGGTTTCAGTGGTGGCCCCACTGGAAGCCGAGTTCAGGAGCGGCTAAGCGGTCGCCGGGGAAAGCACCGGGGCTTCCCAAGCTCTCCTCCGAGCTCCCACTCCGCACCTCCGAGGGCGGGAAAACCACGGGAGCCGCCCCGCCCCGCGCAGCCCATCCCCGCCCCAGCCCGCACACCGCCCCCCGCCGCTCTCCCCTGCGGCGCCCAGGGAGGACGCGCTCCGCCCCCTTCCAATCCGGCCAATGGGCGCCCGGGCAGCGCGCAGTTTGCCTCCGCCTCCGCCAGGGAAACTTGGAGGAGGAGAAAAGTTTGTACAGAGGGTGGAAAGGCGAGAGCGGAGCTCCAAGCCCGGCAGCCCGAGAGGAAGATGAACAGCCCCAGGCCAGAGCCTCGGGCAGAGTGGACCCCGAGCCGCCCCCAGGTAGCCAAGAGCGGCCTCAGCGGCAGCCGCAAACTCCAGTAGCTGCCCGTGCTGCCCGTGGCTGGGGCGGAGGGCGGCCAGAACTGGGGACCGAGGCTCCGCGCCACCTGCGCGCACGGCCTCACACCTGAACGCTGTCCTCCCGCGGACGAGACCGGCGGGCACTGCAAAGCTGGGACTCGTCTCTGAAGGAAAAAAAATAGCGAGTAAGAAATCCAGCACCATTCTTCACTGACCCATCCCGCTGCCCCTCGTTTCCCAAGTTTTTGAAAGCTGGCAACTCTGACCTCAGTGTCCAAAAATCGACAGCCACTGAGACCGGCTCTGAGAAGCTGAAGATTTGGCAATTTCCAGACTGAGCGGGACAAGGTGAAAGCAGGTTAGAGGCGGGTCCAGGACATCTGAGGGCTGACCCTGGGGGCTCGTGAGGCTGCCACCGCTGCTGCCGCTACAGGTGAGATGGCGTTGGGCTGGCGTTGGGGTCAACGGGTAGAGGACGCAGGGATGCGACACTCGCCGAAGAGAGCCAAGAAGGGAAGAGCGCGCTTTCCAAATTGCTTTTGTAACTTGTTTTCAGTGAGCATTTTATTGATTCAGAATCTATCGGGAATAGCACTAGCGAGCTACTTTTCCCTCGAGATGGGTCTTATTCATCTTGGCAATGGAGTGAGTTGGGTTGCGGGGAGGAAGAGGAATGGGAAAATCAGTTTATAAATATTAATGTCAGCAAGAGTGTGCTGCTGGCAGGACGTATCGGGAGCCTGGAGATTTTGGTGGCTGCAGTTGGTAAGTGGCTACAATCCAGAAAGTAGGATCGAGTTGCTCCCCTTGTCTTATCAGTGTATCGTTTCTTGGGCGCGGGTCTAACACCTTACAAGTGGTAATTTCCGCTCACGGCAGCTTTGTCTCTCTTCTACTATCCCCAGACCCAGCCTTGCACTCCAAGGCTGCGCACCGCCAGCCACTATCATGTCCACTCCCGGGGTCAATGCGTCAGCCTCGTTGATCCCCGACCGGCTGAACAGCCCAGTGACCATCCCGGCGGTGATGTTCATCTTCGGGGTGGTGGGCAACCTGGTGGCCATCGTGGTGCTGTGCAAGTCGCGCAAGGAGCAGAAAGAGACGACCTTCTACACGCTGGTATGTGGGCTGGCTGTCACCGACCTGTTGGGCACTTTGTTGGTGAGCCCGGTGACCATCGCCACGTACATGAAGGGCCAGTGGCCCGGGGGCCAGCCGCTGTGCGAGTACAGCACCTTCATTCTGCTCTTCTTCAGTCTGTCCGGCCTCAGCATCATCTGCGCCATGAGTGTCGAGCGCTACCTGGCCATCAACCATGCCTATTTCTACAGCCACTACGTGGACAAGCGGTTGGCTGGCCTCACGCTCTTTGCAGTCTATGCGTCCAACGTGCTCTTTTGCGCGCTGCCCAACATGGGCCTCGGTAGCTCGCGGCTGCAGTACCCAGACACCTGGTGCTTCATCGACTGGACCACCAACGTGACGGCGCACGCCGCCTACTCCTACATGTACGCGGGCTTCAGCTCCTTCCTCATTCTCGCCACCGTCCTCTGCAACGTGCTTGTGTGCGGCGCGCTGCTCCGCATGCACCGCCAGTTCATGCGCCGCACCTCGCTGGGCACCGAGCAGCACCACGCGGCCGCGGCCGCAGTGACCTCGGTTGCCTCTCGGGGCCACCCCGCTGCCTCCCCAGCCTTGCCGCGCCTCAGCGACTTTCGGCGCCGCCGGAGCTTCCGCCGCATCGCGGGCGCCGAGATCCAGATGGTCATCTTACTCATTGCCACCTCCCTGGTGGTGCTCATCTGCTCCATCCCGCTCGTGGTGAGTGACCGGGGCTGGGGCCCCACTCGGCCCTTTTCTCGCATCCACCTCCCGCCTCCGTTCCCTGCTCCCTGCTTTCCCTCTGAGTCCTTGGCAGTGAACGTGTCTCCTTTAGGTCGGGGCTGGGATTTCCACACTGTTTCTCAGAGCAGGCCCAACCCTCTTTGAAGTCCCAACCCTAACGAGATTTAGCAGGTGCTTTGCCCCTACATCCGCCAGTTTATGTTCCCGAAAGCCTGGGTTTCTTTCTCTACCGGGACAGCCCTTACCCCTTGCTGCCTGACATTGGCTGGCCGAGTCTTCCAAGAAAACCCCCCGTCCCCTCTGTTAGACATGGAGGGGAGCCTGCTGTAGTGTGACTTAGCCCACTCCTCCTCCGTACTGTGAACTGTGAACTGCAAAACCTGAAACGTCAGGGATGGTGATCTGTTCGTTGTAAACCATTTCTAAGGAAAGTGGGGTTTTTGGTGTTTTGATTTATGCAAGGTTTCTTGAATTTTTTCCCCCGTGGATTGCGTAGAATTTTAAAGCTAGAAGAGATACCAAGAGGTGTTTTAGTCTAACTCCCTCACTTCACTGAGGGAGTGAATGATATGCTTAAAATAATCCAGCCGAAACTACACAGTCAAGCTAGGCTCCCTGCTCTTTACCATGGTGTGCCCTGGGAGGGCAGCTTAAAGCACACAAATTCTAATTCATATACAGGGCAGGGTCCAGACTCAGTTTCTTTCATTCTGTCTAGGCCAGGAAAGCAAAGTTTCTCAGGGTGACTAATTATGGACAGGCTGATATACATAGGGTATGGGATTTGAATTCTCGACAACTGTGCAAGGTACAGTACCATTTTAGAGAAACCGAGGTTTAGAGATGGCTGTCTTGTTTCTTCAAGCCAAAGCTCTACAGCTTGTAATGGACCTTAGGCCGTCTGAGGCCAGACCCAGCTCATGTGTTATTACATCACGTCTCCCTCGTAGAACATTTCTCATTTTTGCGTTTGTAAAGCGTGGGTTGGAGTTTTGGTACACTTCATTTTTAGTTCATCTTTTAAGAATTGCCTTTGGATTAACTTTTATAATATGATAAACAGAAAGGCTCAAACCCTACCTAGTTCTCTACTTTGCCTGTGGCTAAAATGGAATGCACCAGAAGCAGACAGACAGAATAATGCAATACTTTATCTAGAGTTTCTCTTGAAAGCAACTAGTTATGAGTTCTTCCATCTTCCAAAACACTGCATTCCTGGAAATTCTAAACTACCAACTCAAAAAGAGGTAGCTGCTTTTTCTTACGCTTGTTGGGAACGAGAGAAAATAAAATGTACTGGCTATTACTCCTTCCTTTTCCTTATTGATACTGTCCAGGGATCTTTGGTGTAAAAATATATCTTTGATAAAAGTGACTGTAAATGGAAGGAACTTAGAGGGGGCTGAGAGCCAGAATACAGTAGGTTCTTACCAATTTGTATAAACAGAAGTAAATATAATTGGCCATGAGAGCCTTTAAGCCATTCCAGGACCCAATATAATTTACGGAGTTAAGTCACACTTGAGCCACATAAATATATTTTACTGTCTGTAATGGCAACCTAGAACAAAGTGAGATTTTGGCAAAAAACAACTCTGCTCCTGATGGGGCCCCTGTTCCTGGGCCACTGCCTTGTGTTTTACAGAACAGTAAATGACAAAGTGAATGGTTGTTATTTTCAGAACATCCACTTAAAGGGACAGAGGAATTAGAGCTAGAAGTTTAGCAACATGCACATACTTTATAAATGTGTTTTGGTTGGAAGTAAGCATGTAAAGCTATGGATTTCTGGACAGCCATGGATGAATTACTTTCTTCCAACATCTAGAGAGACATACAAGGCTTAATTCACCTCATAGGCTGAAGTGGTAGACCTGGACCTAAGATTCAGGGCCCTTACACAAAGCCTTGAAATTATTTGAGGACCTAGAGGCAAGAAATTATAGGAGCTGTATTTGTGGTTTGCAGATTAACCACATTTTAACTAACAAGAAATACTGTCCACCTGTATAATGTTAGTAACATGTAGTAAATTTTAAGTAATCTTAACCTGAAAATTGAAACTAGCTCAATTAAGAAGTAATCCCATTAGTCAAGTATTTATATAGCTTTGTGAGAAATAAGGAATCCTAAAATAGCAGTGGCATCAGTTTGTCGCCTTTAGTTTTGGCTACTAAAATTTAATTTCAGAATCAGTTTAATTGTAAATTAGTGATAAATAATGGGTTCATTATGCTACCCACCCACCGCGCCCCCCCCCCAACAATTCAGCAATTACTGAAATAATCAAAAACCCTTCCGCAAATACAGTCTTCCTTGGCTTCCTTTTACAACTTTCTTTTTTCATGTTTTCATATTCATGTTGTAAATTAAGACTAAAGCTCAGAACTCTCTGACATTGAAAGCAGTTGAGCCTATCTTCAGTTCCAAAGAAACTAATGAAGCATCTAATTTTATCAAATCAAGTGGTTGCTAATCCCATTTAAGGAAAATCAAAGCTTTGGAATCATTTTAAATGCTTTGGAAAGGCTAACAAAGCAAATATAGTTTACCTGGAATTTCAGAAAGCTTGATATAATACATAAGGAAAACAAGCAGCCACTGAAAAGCAGCCAAGGTTTTGCCTCTTGGACACAAGGGAAGAAAGAGCTACAGCTCTTAGAGGGGGGTTGGTATTGAGTTTAGTATAAAAAAATAAATTTTAATTTGCTATCCAAAATATACATGTTTCATAAATAGAGTTAAGATTGGAGTGGAAGTTTGAGAAAGGTTGGGAAATTAGTTGTGGATATAAGGAACAGTGCTGAACCTGCAGCATTCTTTGAACTGGGTCATAATTAATGATCAGAGAAGGTGTAAGTATGATCTACAAGGAACATCACATGACAAGATTTAGTGGGTAGGTAGTTCTTGTCATTTTGTCCATTCTTCTATTTATAACCAGTCTCATAGTTTTTTTAAATATAGGAGAATTTTGGAAGTGAGAACTTCTAAAATTTTGTGAGAACAAGAAGTGAGAGTCTACATTTAAGATAAACGAAAAGGATTGCATTCTTTAGAAATGTGCAAGCAAGACAGCCTCCTAAGGTCCTGGTTTTAAATGCTGTAGCTAGATGAATTACTAGTGCCTAATTTTGCAGTTACTAATGAATATTAAGATGATTATTATAATCAAATATTTTGCCTTAGGGCTAAACAGTTACTATAGGGTTTCGAAGGTCATTTTCCCCCATACACAAGCAACCCAAGACTGTATTTATTGCTTACTTTTTTCTTTTATTTTTTAACTCTGAAGTAACAAATATTCATCTCAGCTAGGGGCAGAATGGCTAATTTGATTAATCTTCTGCCTTGGTGAGGTAAAACTTAGGTCCTTAGGAAAATACTTCCTGTGAGTGTTTATTTGGTTCCTTACTATAAACTAGTTGTCTTTATAAAGCTTTCACCAGCATTTGATCAGCAAAAGTTTATAAGGACAGATGAAAACTTAGTAAATAGATATGCTTTTGTTTACTGTAGGCAAACTGGAAGTGGAGTCATAAAACAACTGATGGGATGTCAGATGAGTGTGAAGCACATCTATACATACAAGAGAAATGCCACAAATTTGGGTATGACTACAACAGAATCTAAAAGACTGGATTTGTTCCAATAAATTTGGCTAAGTTTAAAAAATTGCGATGCCTAGAAGCAAGTTTTAAGTCATAACATGAAATTGCAGACCCAGTAGTAGTAACTTGAAGACTATTGAGTAACATAAAAGTAAGTTATTTCCACATCTGGCATTTCATTTGAATCCTGAAAAGCTCTAAGGAGAAAGTAGGGCTGACCAGTATTTTCACTCTCTCTACACCTCAGTTTCCCCAGCTGCAAATGAAGAATTTATATCATTCTGCAACTTACAGGGTAGCTATAGGTGAGTCCTCGTCTAATGCTCATTTCACCATGCTTTGTTGACCTGTCAATTTGTTTGTATTGAATATCTCCTAACAGGATTTTTTTTCTCAGCCCTGACGTGATTCTTGTCATCTCCTATCAGAATATTCAATGTGAGAGCTTTAAAAACAAGCAAACAAACAAAAAAAAACCCAGGAACAATCAGTGTAGAGGTTGACCTATAAAGCCTGTAGAGATTTAACTTGCCTTCTACAAATGGCCAGCTAGTGGCCTAGAAGGAACAAGAACCAAGCTCTCCTACACACCACCCAGTCAATAATTATTTCCACTATTCTTTACTTGAAAAAAAGAAAGTGATAAGAACTTCTAGTAACAGCTGTGTCAATTTTGGACTCTTCACAAGGCAGTGGGATAACTGAGCACATACAGATAATTCCTTTTATGTGCTTGGAACAGAACAAGTAGCACACACATTCAAATCCAGCTACAGATCTTGTCACTTATTGGAAAGCATTACTGTTTTGACAGTCCATTACTAAATCTGTCTAATCAAGAGTTCAACATTCTTTCTTCAACATTCCCTGCAAACAGATTATTAAGTAGGAAGTACATGTTTTTGATACCATATTATTTAACTATATCCCAAAGCTACCTCTAAGCTACAGTTTTCAAATTATTGATACATTCCACACTGGGCAAGCTTCCACATATGGGTTAAAAAAAAGTACTGAGAGCCAACGTATCTGTTATATGATAGGCACTGTACTAAGCACTTTAATAATTTGTACATACGTTGTAAGGAGCAGAGCTAGGATTTGAACAGAGGCCTGTTTGCTTCCAAAGCTTGGGCATTTATCTCTACAGCATATAGCCTCCTTACAGCTTTCTTGTCACCACATTTTCTTCTGAACTTATTGCATTTCCTCAAAGTTATGTTCCACTGCTCCTGAGCCCTAATCTCTACTCATCCTTAAAAAAGTGTGAATAACATAATTTTTAAAAAATGAGGTGGGTGTGGTAACATGTGCCTGGGGTCCCAGCAACTTGGAAGGTTGAGGCTGGAGGATCGCTTGAGCCCAGGAGGTTGAGGCTGCAATGAGCCATGTTTGTATCACAGCAGTCCAGCCTGGGTGACAGAGTGAGACCCTTTCTAAAGAAAATAAAATAATTTAGAATACTGTAATATGCCAATATTAACAACAAACCACATGTACACATCAGCAGCTACTAAGAAAAAGACTTAAAATTGGAAGAAAGGAGATACGTTGTTTGTATTCAGTGAGTTTTTCTGTTTTTGTTTTTGTTTTGAGACGGAGTTTCACTCTTGTTGCCCAGGCTGGAACGCAATGGCACAATCTCAGCTCACCGCAACCTCCGCCTCCCTGGTTCAGGTGATTCTCCTGCCTCAGCCTTCCAAGTAGCTGGGATTATAGGCATGCACCACCACGCCCGGCTGATTTTGTATTTTTGGTAGAGACGGGGTTTCTCCATGTTAGTCAGGCTGGTCTCAAACTCCTGACCTCAGGTGATCCGCCTGCCTCAGCCTCCCAAAGTGCTGGGATTACAGGCATGAGCCACCGCGCCCGGCCATATTCAGTGAGTTTTATAAGTGTCTTTTTCCCTCCTGACTTGGAGGTTCAGTTTTATCAGCAACACACTCTTCCAACACTGAAAACTGCCTGAACTTGTTTAATCATGTAACATATGGGGCCTGTTGGACAAAAATTCCTAAAAGTGCTTTCACCCCCTCACAAGACATTGAAGCACTACTCTGGATGTCCCCATCTCAACTGGGGCTGTCCCTGCCCTCTTGGAAACAGCAAATCAAGCAGCCTATTTAAAGTGAAGCAGAGGTTGCTATATGTTTTCAAACATTGCAAGACGCGCGGAGTTTTTGTTTGTTTTGTCTTTTTTCTTTCCCTACTTGAAGTAAGTCTCAATTGAGATGTGTTGCAAAGTAAAACTCATATTAATTCTTTTCAATCTGACCAACTTTTGAGGATGTTTTTACCTGAATTTGGACTTTTGCTTTTTAAACTCATACTTTTACTACCCTGTGAACTCCCCTTTATCGAAAAGACATTGAATGACCAGGTTCAGTGGCTTGTACTAATTGTAAACTTTTCCTCCCCCATGGAAAACTCTAAACTAGAGTATACTTTTAATACAGCCTCCTTTCCTTCCCTCCTGTACTAGTCAAAATCCATTGCTGCTGTGGATGAGATGAGGCACAGACATGATTCTTTCCTTGCCTCTCATCACCTTTGATTATGAAAACCTTTTATTAATTGTTTTACAACATTCCGACCTTTCTAAAAGGCCACAGAAATTTTAAAATGCTAACTCCTTATGTACTTCTTTGAATGGCTATAAATTCCATTTTAACTATTCAAAAATTTTCTTCCTTTCAGTAGTAGCCATGTTTCCCTTGAGGTTGTGGTAGGAGAAGCAACCAGCAATAAAACATTTTCAGTGTCAAAAATCTCAGAAACGTCAGGTTCAGGCTTAACCAAAATTCTGTTCTGCGAGTCTCGGAGATGGCTTTACACAGTGCTTGTTAGGGAGAGATGGAGTATCAGAAACTCTCAAGTGGAGCAACACTGCCACCTGGAGGCTTGAAGGCTCAAGTTCGCATAAACCCGGCCGTAGGTCTTTTCCAGAGACCACACACAGGACTTGATACTAACAGATTTAACTCCATCATTTCTTCTACCCTTAGGGACGTAGTATGTGATGTGAATAAAACATAGACCTCATGCTTTTTACCAACAATTCCATTGTCAGGAAATAATGATTAAACAGAAAGCCAGACTGGTAGAACCGAAAAGGCAACATGGAGGTCCAGACCAGACTCTGCCACCAACAGGGCAGGGGACATCGTAAGTTCCTCAAAACCTCTGGGTCTCAGTAACAAATACCTCATCTGAGAAACGGCCTGTAGAGTTGAGGGAACTGCTGAGTTTCCAGGCATAGCTGAAGACCTCAAAGCTTATGGAAGGAAGAAACCAAGATGCTTTATTTTACTAGTTTTTGTAAAGATTTTTTTTTAAATCAAGTATGCTTTGCCTTGATACTATCATTTATCCCAGCGTAGTTTCTAAAAGTATTTTAAGAGGCGATATTACACACTGCTGTTCATTCTAGTTCATTCTTGATTTAGCTGTCTTCCAAATATCAAGATATTAATTTCATCTTTGTTAGAGGCATTTCACTATTTTATTCTCTGAGATTTACAGGCCCTATGGGGGATCCCATATCCAAAATATTTACGGGCAGATGAGTTTCAGAATTCAGAATTTCTTGGCTTTTAGAAAAGTAATCAATAATATATTGCAAAATATGTAATATCCCCATCAGAACTGGAACAGTACTCCTGGACCAGAACATAGGAATATTCACTCTAAGTGGAATAAATTGAACTAAATGGCTTCACAGTCTGTTCAGTTCAGTTTTGCTGCCAAAATAAGTTTAGGTCAGATTTTTCAATGAGTGTAAGTTCTTAAAACAAGCGAATAACAACAAAACAATAACAGAGGAAATGAACAAAAATCTTTTGAGAGAGGATCAGAGACCTATAGCTAATTAAGATCTAAATTCCAGTTAAGGAAGAAATAGAAATGCAGTTCTACCTTACTGATCCAGTATCATCCAGGAGTAAGTTTCATGTAAGTTTAATTTTGCAGACTAATGAAATGTATTTCTTCGAATATTTTAAACTTCCTTCTTTTACCCAAATTGTTGAAAATGTTTCTGTAATATCCTGACCCAAATACTGTTACATCTAGTAAAGTGCCAAAGGAACGCATGCAAATGGTCAGTGAATCGCCTTTTCCATTGTGAACTGACATCAGCCTCAACTAAACTGTCCCTGTTCCAGGTGATTCATACACCATGAGTCATTCATTGTTACTCTGTATATAGTAAGGCAGCAACGTCCTCAAGTCTTGTTAGAGATATTTGCCCCTAGTGAAATGGCTCCAGCTATGCTTTTGTGAGTTCTTCTTTCTCCTTTTTATGGTTTTTATGTATCTTCCTTGACTGTGAGACTCAACCTCTTCTCCCTAACCTAAAATAATTACTAAAGGCAAGAAATAATTACTAAATCATTACTAAAGATATATGGCAATTATTTTTATTTCTATACTACTATTTCTATTTCTATGTGAATTACTGCTACTACTGTTTCCATATTAATTACAGATGAGATTTTTATATAAATGATCCCAGTGGAATTAGAAGTAATATCTAGGCAAAAAAATCGTAATACTTTAAGAGTAAATTTGAGGCTGAGCATGGTGGCTCACTCCTGTAATCTTAGCACTTTGGGAGACTGCAGCGGGCAGATCACTTGAGCTCAAGAGTTAGAGACCAGCCTGGGCAACACAGAAAGACCTCATCTCTACAAAAATGATAACAGTTAGCCAGGCATGGTGGCACACACCTGTAGTCCCAGTTACTCAGGAGGCTATGGCAGGAGGATTGCTGGAGCCCAGGAGGTCAAGGCTGCAGTGAGCAATGATTACACCACTGCACTCCAGCCTGGGCGACAGAGTGAGACCCTGTCTCAAAAATATATATACATGTACATTTAACAAATGCATTTTCCCCTAAGGATTAAAGTGATCATGTAAGTTTACACAAATTCATGCTCCATTCGCTGAATCATTTGAAGTTCCCAGATGTTGACATATCATTTCATTCTTCCATGACTTTGCACATGGAGCTACCTCTATTTGAAATGTGATGTCCTTCCTTCTAAATTTAGCAAATTCTCACTCATCCATTGTGATTACTATAACTGGGGAACAGAGTCACAGAGAAAATGAAAACTATTCTCTGGTCATTCTGGGTGACAGGAGATCCTGCCGTTGGTGTAAAACTTTTCAGCATATTCTTTCTAGACTAAAATACAAGAATCTTGGCCTTGTTCTGATGATTAGATGGTTAATTGACTTATAAAATGAGTTTCCTTTAAATTACGTAAAATGACAGCTGGTATAAGAGAAATCAGTAGCTTTTGGGGGAAAAAAGCTACTTCATTAGAATTACAGAAACTTAAAAGCACTCGCAGAAATGAAGTTAATAAAATGCTTCTCAAGAACACTTTATACATATGTGACCTGCACTCACATTGCATTTTTGTATACTGTCTTTGCTCTAGGGAAGATAATCTAAGATAGTTAAAAAAATATTAAAGCTGTACTAACTCAGAACATGTAATTGCATTTTTGCAGTGACTGGTTTTTATTTTTTTATTTTTTTTTTAAACAGATTCTTGCTCTGTTGCCCTGGAGTGCAGTGGCACCATCTCAGCTCACTGCAGCCTCCACCCGCCGTGTTCAAGCGATTCTCCTGCCTCAGCCTCCTGAGTGGCTGGGATTATAGGCGTGTGCCGCCACACCTGGCTAATTTTTGTTTTCTTGAGATGGAGTCTCGCTCTGTCACCAGGCTGGAGTGCAGTGGCGCGATCACAGCTCACTGCAACCTCCGCCTTCCGGGTTCAAATGATTCTCCTGCCTCAGCCTCCTGAGTAGCTGGGACTACAGGCGCATGCCACCACGCCCAGCTAATTTTTGTATTTTTAGTAGAGATGGGGTTTCACCATGTTGGCCAGGATGGTCTCAATCTCTTGACTTTGTGATCCGCCTACCTCGGCCTACCAAAATGCTGGGATTACAGGCGTGAGCCACCACACCTAGCCTAATGTTTGTATTTTTAGTAGAGTTGGGGTTTCGCCATGTTGAACAAGTTGGTCTCAGAATCCTGACCTCAAGTGATCCACCCGCCTCGGCCTCCCAAAGTGCTGGGATTACAGGCGTGAGCCACCATGCCCAGCCCATGACTGGTTTTTCTGAGGCTTATTATGTAGCTTCCTCTTTTCCTGGAACTTATTATCAGAAATGAAGGCAGCTTCCTAATATTGATAAGGTAGACATAGCATTTATATGTTTTCCCAATTGATTAATGATGAAATCTAAATGTGCGATCTCACTTACGCAGGTGCGAGTATTCGTCAACCAGTTGTATCAGCCAAGTTTGGAGCGAGAAGTCAGTAAAAATCCAGATTTGCAGGCCATCCGAATTGCTTCTGTGAACCCCATCCTAGACCCCTGGATATATATCCTCCTGAGAAAGACAGTGCTCAGTAAAGCAATAGAGAAGATCAAATGCCTCTTCTGCCGCATTGGCGGGTCCCGCAGAGAGCGCTCCGGACAGCACTGCTCAGACAGTCGAAGGACATCTTCTGCCATGTCAGGCCACTCTCGCTCCTTCATCTCCCGGGAGCTGAAGGAGATCAGCAGTACATCTCAGACCCTCCTGCCAGACCTCTCACTGCCAGACCTCAGTGAAAATGGCCTTGGAGGCAGGAATTTGCTTCCAGGTGTGCCTGGCATGGGCCTGGCCCAGGAAGACACCACCTCACTGAGGACTTTGCGAATATCAGAGACCTCAGACTCTTCACAGGGTCAGGACTCAGAGAGTGTCTTACTGGTGGATGAGGCTGGTGGGAGCAGCAGGGCTGGGCCTGCCCCTAAGGGGAGCTCCCTGCAAGTCACATTTCCCAGTGAAACACTGAACTTATCAGAAAAATGTATATAATAGGTAAGGAAGGAAATACAGTACTGTTTCTGGACCCTTATAAAATCCTGTGCAATAGACACATGTATGTCACATTTAGCTGTGCTCAGAAGGGCTATCGTCATCCTCCAACTCACATTAGAGAACATCCTGCCTTTTGAGCACTTTTCAAACAATCGAGTTGACTCACATGGGTCCTGAGGCCTGCAGCACGTCAGATGCTACCCCACTATGACAGAGGATTGTGGTCACAACTTGATGGCTGGGAAGACCTACCCTCAGTTTTTCTACTAGATAGGAGGATGGCAGGAGTTTGGCTGCTGTCATAACATCCAGAGCTTCGTCGTATTTGGCACACAGCAGAGGCCCAGATATTAGAAAGCCTCTATTCCAATAAACTATGAGGACTGCCTTATGGATGATTTAAGTGTCTCACTAAAGCATGAAATGTGAATTTTTATTGTTGTACATATGATTTAAGGTATTTAAAGTATTTTCTTCTCTGTGAGAAGGTTTATTGTTAATACAAGGTATAATAAAATTATCGCAACCCCTCTCCTTCCAGTATAACCAGCTGAAGTTGCAGATGTTAGATATTTTTCATAAACAAGTTCGAGTCAAAGTTGAAAATTCATAGTAAGATTCATATCTATAAAATAGATACAAATTTTTAAGAGAAAGAGTTTGGTATTATCAAAGGGATAAAGAAAAAAATACTATTTAAGATGTGAAAATTACAGTCCAAAATACTATTCTTTCCAGGCTATGTATAAAATACATAGTGAAAATTGTTTAGTGATACTACATTTATTTATCCAGAAAACTGATTTCAGGAGAACCTAACCTGCTGGTAAATATTTTCAACTTTTTCCCTCACTAATTGGTACTTTTAAAGATGTAACATAAATTTTTTAAAGTCTTTAATAAATAACCCATAATTGAAGTGTATAATATAAAAAATTTTAAAAATCTAAGAAGCTTATTGTTTCTCTGAAAGTGTGTGTAGTTTTACTTTCCTAAGGAATTACCAAGAATATCCTTTAAAATTTAAAAGGATGGCAGGTTGCAGCAGAAAGCTTTATTTTGAGATGTAAAAAGATTCCCAAACGTGGTTACATTAGCCATTCGTGTATGTCAGAAGTGCAGAATTGGGGCACTTAATGGTCACCTTGTAACAGTTTTGTGTAACTCCCAGTGACGCTGTACACATATTTGAAGGATCTTTCTCAAAGAAATATTAAGCATGTTTTGTTGCTCAAAGTGTTTTTGTGAATTGCTTGGTTGTAATTAAATTCTGAGCCTGATATTGATATGGTTTTAAGAAGCAGTTGTACCAAGTGAAATTATTTTGGAGATTATAATAAATATATACATTCAATCTGAGTTGCATATCCTCAGTTTGGGAAAACTTGTGGGGGGTTTTTTGTTGTTTCAGGTCATCATCTATATCCTTTTATATATTTTTTTAAAATTTATTGTGAAATAATTTTAAAGAAATGTTGCAAGAAAAGTACAAAGTCTTGGATACACTTAGTAGAGAATGACACTTTACTCAAAGCCTCCAGTTTGTATGGGTGATGGAGGAGACAGTATTATGCTTAGCTTGTGACATACAAAGGACTCAAATAATTATTACTAAAATTAGCATATTTTAAATTTTGCAATTTTTTTAACTGCCTTTTTTTTTTTTTTTTTTTTTTGAGACAGAGTCTTGCTCTGTCACCCAGACTGGAGTGCATTGGCACAATCTCAGCTCACTGCAACCTCCACCTCCCGGGTTCAAGCAATTCTCATGCCTCAGCCTCTTGACTAGCTGGGTTTACAGGCGTGTACCACCATGCCCAGCTAAATTTTGTATTTTTAGGAGAGACATGTCACGCCATGTTGGCCATGGTTGGTCTCAAACTCCTGGCTTCAAGCAGTCTGCCCACCTCAGCCACCCAAAATGCTAGGATTGCAGGTATGAGCCACCATGCCTGGCCATTTTTACATTTTTAAATGCAAATTTTGTTCATTTTTTGAGTGAGTTATGTATCTGCATTAGTCAGCTAAGGCTGCCATAAAATACCACAGATAGGTGGCTTATACAACAGACATTTATTTCCTCACAGTTGTGGAGGCTGGAAGTCCAAGACCAACAGGTCAGCAGGGTTGGTTTCTCTTGAGCCCCCTCTCCTTGGCTTGCAGATGGCTTCCTTCTTTCTGTGTCCTCAGATAGCCTTTTCTCCAGGTGAGCACATCCCTGATGTCTCTCTCTCCTTATAAGGACAATAGTCATACTGGATTAGGGCCCCACCCTTATGACGTCATTTAACCTTAATTACTCCCATAAAGGCCCTCTCTCCAAATATAGTCACAATGGGGGTTAGGGCTTCAACAAATGAATTTTGGGGGCAAGTGTCTTTTTCATTGTTGAGCCTGATTTATTCTTAAAATAGCAACCAAGAAAAATGAATTTCAGCATTGCTCAGTCATCTATTCCACATTTATTTGTAAAACTTAACAGCTATGCAATGCAAAGATTATTTTTTGTTTCTTGCTAAAGGACACTTGTTCCAGACCATTTAGAGAACTTCAAATTTTCTACACAGGAAAGTCCTGATTGTCTAATTGGCTACTATTAAATCCTACCATCTCAAAAGGATATAACAGACAAGAAGGTAATTTTAACACCATATTGTAATCTTTGAGACAATCTAACTGATTAGATCAAGTGTGTTAGAAAAGATAGATTTGCAGGACTATTAAAATGGTACTTTAGGCCAGGTGCAGTGGCTCACACCTGTAATCTCAACACTTTGGGAGGCCAAGGCAGTGGATCACTTGAGGTCAAGAGTTCGAGACCAGGATGGCCAACATGGTGAACCTCTGTCTCTATTAAAAATACAAAAATTGGCCGGGCATGGTGGCTTAAGCGCCTGTAATCCCAGCACTTCGGGAGGCTGAGGAGGGCAGATCACGAGGTCAGGAGTTTAAGACCAGCCTGGCCAACATAATGAAACCTCATCTCCACTAAAAATATAAAAATTAGCCAGGCATGGTGGCGGGCGCCTGTAGTCCAGTTACTTGGGAGGCTGAGGCAGGAGAATCATTTAAACCCGGGAGGCAGGGGTTGCAGTGAGCCGAGATTGTGCACTGAACTCTAGCCTGGGTGACACAGCGAGACTCTGTCTCAAAAATAAATAAATAAATAAATAAATACAAAAATTAACCAGGCATGGTGGCGTGTGCCCAGCTACTCAGGAGGCTGAGGCAGGAGAATCACTTGAACCCAGGAGGCAGAGGTTGCAGTGAGCCAAAATCGGCCACTGCACTCCAGCCTGGGCAACAGAGTGAGACTCCATCTGAAAAAAGAAAAAAATGGTACTTTGTGCAGTCATAAAAAAGAATGAATTCATGTCCATATCCTTTGAACCAACATAAATGAAGGTAAAGACCACTGTCCTAAGTGAACTAACTCAGAAACAGAAAACCAAATAGTGCATGTTCTCACTTATAAATGAGAGCTATACAATGGGTACACATGGTCATAAAGATGGAACTAATTGATGCTGGGGACTTCAAAAGTGGGGAGGTGGGGGAGAGCAAGGGTTGAAGAATAACCTACTGGGTACTATGTTCACTATTTGGGTACTGGGTACACTAGAAACCCAATCCCCACCAGTATGCAACATACCCATGTAACAAACACACGTACCCCCCGAATCTAAAATAAAATGACGAAATAAAAAATAAAATGGTACTTTGACCAAGGCATCACAGAATTCAAGAGTTCTTTCCCAAATCATAGCTAGTCCTCTCCACAAGTTTTCTCCTAGGGGCATGAATACAAAAGGGACATGGAAAAATCAAGGCATGGTAATATTTACTGTTAGCTATCCATATGGCCTCAAATGTTAATGCAGAAAAATTTCCATTACACAAACATTCATTTTTCCTAAACTACTTGTACTAGTCTCAGAACAAACCATGTTTGCTTTCTGCCAATACTGCCCCCACCTCATGCCCTTCTCCCATTACATCCAAGGCTGAATCTAAGACGCTGCAATTATGATCTCAAGATTGTCATCCAGACACATGAGAAATGGAACCCAAAAAAACAAGACGCTTACAACAAGAAAGAGCATTTGGTCCCATTGCTTACTGTGGGGTTTCTCTGGGCTACAGCTGGTGCTTTAGCCCCAAACTGGAAGTACCTTGGCAGAAAGGAAGAGAGAAAGATAGCTGGGCCTTTGGGCCTTCTATCAACATCTCTACCATTCAATCATTTATCCATTCCCTTTACCTTGCCAGGCCATCCACCCCGTTTCCCACCGTGCAACAGAAGGACAGAAGAGAACACCAGTCATAACTTTTTCCTAAGAACTTTTAACCACAGCAACTCTACACACTAAAATCTGAACAATTAGGTAAGTATTTCTCTTTCTTGAGAAGGGGTGAAATAGGATTTAATACAAAGGAGGAGCAAAAAGAATTCCAAGAACAATGAACAAGAACTCAAGGCAACAGCTCTGCAATAGGCCAAGGGCACAGTGAAACCATACTGAGGCAGGGGGGAAGTCTCTGCGATGTCCCCATGGTAAGAAAGAAGGAAAGAGAGAAAGAAAGACAGAGAGAGAAAGAGAGAAAGAGAAAGGGAGAGAGAGAGAAAGAGAGAAAGAGAAAGGGAGAGAAAGAGAGAAAGAGAGAGAGAGAGAGAGAAAGAAAGAGAAAGAAAGAAAAAGAAAGAAAGAGAAAGAAAGAAAAAAGAAAGAAAGAAAGAAAAGAAAGAAAAAGAAAGAAAGGCAGGCCAGGCACAGTGGCTCACGCCTGTAATCCCAGAACTTTGGAAGACCAAGGCAGGCGGATCACCTGAGGTCAGGAGTTCAAAACCAGCCTAACCAACATGAAGAAACCCTGTCTCTACTAAAAATACAAAATTAGCCGAGTGTGGTGGTGCATGCCTGTAATCCCAGCTACTCAGGAGGCTGAGGCAGGAGAATTGCTTGAACCCCAGAGGCGGAGGTTGCGGTGAGCCAAGATCGTGCCATTGCACTCTCGCCTGGGCAACGAGCGAAATTCTGTCTCAAAACAAAACAAAACAAAAAAAAGACAAAGAAGGAAAATTAATAGATTATTTGATGTTTGGTAAAATCGAAGGAAGTATTATAGTTTTATTAGAAAAATTAGTAATATATATACATAGGAAACTAATGAATTAAAAAAAGGCAATTATTGACTCCATGAAAAACAAAGAGAGATGGAAGAAAGGCAAAATAAACATAATATACAAGGTGAACAAAATTATGTGTAACAATTATACTCATATCAAATAATATACAGTCAGGTACAGCAGCTCACACCTGTAATCCTAAAGCTTTGGGAGGCTGAGACAGGATTGCTTGCACAAACTCCTTTTGTGCAGCCATAAAAAAGAATGAAATCATGTCCTCTGCAGTAGCACAAATGGAACTAGAGACCATTGTCCTAAGTGAACTAACTCAGAAACAGAAAACCAAATACCACATGGTCTCACTAGCAGAGTTCAAGACCTGTCTGGGCAACACAGTGAGAGACCCTGTCTCTACAAAAAAAAAAAACATGAAAAATTAGCCAGGCATGGTGGCACGTGCTTATAGTCCTAGCTACTCGGGAGACTGAGGCAGGCAGATCTCCTGAGCCATGAATTTGAGGTTACAGTGAGCTAAGATGGTGCCACTGAACTCCAGCCTGGGCAACAGACCAAGACCCTGTCTCTAAAATTTAATAATAATAATCATCATCATCATCATCATAAATATAGATTGAAACCTAAATTATAATTATACTGAGAATGAAGAAAGAAGTAGTAAATATATTGGGGAAATACAAGAGACCTAAGTTATACTCATCAGTATATCGGTACTTAATGTCCTAAATTTTTAAAAATGAAGAAATAGCAGTGAAACCACAGTAATATACCCTTATACTCCAAACCTACTTGCAAAATATATAAAGTATGAAAACACTAAGTATGCTTCAGAAAATATACTGTTCTTGGGAGTACAAAATTGATACAACCACTTTGAAAAATGAACTTAGTATTATCTGCTAAAGTTCAGGATGTATATGCCATCAATGAAAAAAGTAACTGCAGAGATTGAAACATACCAATTATATCTCAGTGCATTACTTTATAATGATACAACAAAACAAAACACCTCATTGGTCACCTTTGGAGGATTCTAGGGAGCCAAACTAATTATTCTGAAAAGTGGTAAGAAGACAAAGAACAAAGCCTTTATTATATAAACGGCCTTTACTCTGTAGTTTTTCCAGCATAAGAAAATAGTTGATGAGGGAAAGTTTTTCTTTAAAGTTTTCTAGTACCAAAATAGTAACAGAATTATCACCAGTTTGTAGCCACTAATGAAATAATGGATCTAGACAATCATAGTCAATGGCTGCGAACATTACAAAGAGAAATAGATAGCAAGAAATATTTAACTTCTAGTAATGTACCCATGGCCACCCATGATGTATTCTTGCCAAAACATTGAATGAATCTGATCAAGCCCCTAGATCTAAGTCCAATTAAGAGGAAATATAGGAACAGAAAAAACAGTAATGACATCAGGTACAATGCCACAGGCAAAATACAAAATGCGGAAAATTCTAAAGGACAAATGAGCCAGTTCCTTTAAAGATAAGTTGGAAAAAAAAAAAAGAGGAAGGGGAAGTCACAGATTATAAAGGATGAAAAGACATAGCAATAGGCTCAATGAATGGACTTTTTTGGATCCTGATTTAATCAAACCACACTATCAAATGTGATATAATTCATAATATTTACACAATAGCTATTTTTAAAACTGAATTAGTAATTAAAAACTTTACCCCCAAAAAAAACCATAGGCCTAAGTGATTTTATTTGTGAGTTCTTTTAATTATAGAAAGACATGACACCAAATCTATAGAAACTATATTGAAAAGAGTAAGTGGAAATACTTCTCAACATTTTTTATGAGGTCAACATATCATGACTTGAAAACCAGACAAAGATATTACAAGAAAAGGAAACTATAGGCCAATATCCCTCATGAACACAGACACAAAAATCCTTCATAAAATGTTAACAAATGGAATCAAACAATATATAAAATGGATAATCATCATGAGTAAGTAGGGTTTATCCCAGAAATGCAGTTGATTTAATATCTGAAAAATAAATGTAACTTACCATATGAACAGAATAAAAGAGAAATATTATCTCATAGATGCAGGAACTACAATGAACAAAATTCAACATCCATTCATAATAAATAGGTGTTCACAGACTAGTAAGGGAACTTTCTCAATTTAATATAAAAAAAGTATAAAAATCTACATCAATCTTCACACTTCATGGTGAAAGACTAAAAAGTTGTATATATAGAATGTTTATTCTCACAGTCTGTGTGTACTGAAAGTTCTAGCAAGTGCAATAAGGCAAGAGAAAGATATAAAAGACATACAGTTTGGAAAGGAAGAAGGAAAACTGTCTTTATTCATAAAGACATGTTATGTATGTAGAACATTCCAAGGAATCTATAAAATAGCTAATGTAACTAATAAATGAATTCATCAAGGCTATAGGTTACAAGGTCAAAATATACGAATCAATTGTATTTCTATGTAATAGTTATCAAAATTGGAAGATGAAAATTTAAAAAGACTCCTTATAATTGCATCAAAAATGTGAAATATTTAGGGATAAACTTAAAACATAGGTAAGACTGAGTCATTGAAAACTAAAAAGCAGGTCCACCAGGCCTGGGCCTCCAGCTACCCCCCACCCAGAGCTATCAAGCCAGTACTAACTCAGCAACTCCCTGGACAGAGCCTCCAGCGGCAGCTGAAAGCCTCTATGCCACTGCCTCTGCAGTGAAACTGCCCTTGCCACCCTTGGACTAACGAAGGAGCAAAGACTCTAAGTTCCTCATCCACACCTTCAACAAGGTGCAGTTGACCCAAGGAGAGGAGGCCAGTCCATCTCCCATGGGTTGCACACATCCCCCATGGCTCGTCACCAGACAGGGAACCCCTGGCTTGGGCTGACTGCACTGAGTGATTCCTGACCTGCATTTCTCTGGGGTGGAGCCCTCAGGAGTCAAGCAAATGACCCTTGGCCACAACCACTAATAAGATATCTTCCTCTGCTGCCTCTATGATGGGGAAGGAACATAAACACTGAGATTGCCCCAGAGCTGCAGTAGGCAGCCCAGGAGTGCCAAGTTGTGAATTACAGCCAGCACTCAAGGGGTAGAGAAACCCACACCTTCAGAGCACTGAAAGGGAACATGGCTGCAACTGTGAGGAACCATACATAGGGGAGCCATACAACTGAGCAAGAGTCTACCAACTGACCAATAAGCCTAAGTGTCACCTGCTGGATCACACCCCAAAATTTCAACACCAAAAATACCTCACTAACATACCCTGACTCTGAAACCAGAGACAAGAAGTCAATTTCAAATAAAGACCCTACATAAAGCCTCAGCCCAGTGAAAACATCCAGAAAAGAAGCCTATTGACTGTACTCAATCTACACTGCAATTAAAGAAACATCCACATGCAGAGATGAGAAAGACCCAATGCAAGAACTCCAGTAACTCCAATGGTCAGGGTGTCCTCCAAACAACTGCACCAGTTCTCCAACAAGAGTTCTTAACCAGGCTGAACTGGCTGGAATGATAGAAATAGAATTCAGAATATGGATAGGAACAAAGATCATCAAGATTCAGTAGGATGGTAAAACCAAATCCAAGGAAAATAAGAATCACAATAAAGTGATACTTTATTGTGAGCTGAAGGACAAAATAGCTGGTATCAAAAAGAACCTAACAGGTCTGACGGAGCTGAATAACACAATACAAGAATTTCACAATGTAATCACAAGTATTAACAGCAGAATAAACCAAAGTGAGGAAAGAATCTCAGAACTTGAAGACTGGTTCTCTGAAATAAGACAATCAGACAAAAATAAAGAAAAAGAATACAAAAGAATGAACAAAGCCTCTGAGAAGTATGGGATTATGCAAAGGGGCCAAATCTATGAATCACTGGCATTCCTGACAGAAAAGGGGAGAAAGCAAACAAATTAGAAAATATATTTCAGGATATCATCTATCAACTTTCTCAATCTTGCTAGGGAGGCCAATAGTCAAATTTAGGAAATACAGAGAACTCCTATAAAATTCTGCACAAGAAAATCATCCCCAAGGCACATAATCATCAGATTTTCCAAGGTTGAAATGAAAGAAAGAATGTGAAAGGCAGACAGAAAGACAGTGCAGGTCACCTACAAAGGGATCCCCATCAGGCTAACAGCAGACCTCTCAACTGAAAGCCTACAAGCCAGAAGGGATTGGGGGCCTATGTTTAACATCTTAAAGAAAAAAATCTTCAACCAAGAATTTCATATTCAGCCAAACTAAGCTTCCTAAGTGAAGGAGAAATAAGATCCTTTTCAGATAAGCAAATGTTGAGGGACTTCATTTCCACCAGATCTGCTTACAAGAGATCTTGAAAAGGAACACTAAATATAGAAAGGAAAGACCGCTAGCAGCTGGTACAAAAACACAAACACAGAGACCAGTGTCACTATAAAGCAACCACACAAACAAGCCAATATAATAACCAGCTAACAGCACAATGACACAATCAAATCCACACATATCAATACTAACCTTGAATGTAAACTGGCCAAATGTCCAACTTAAAAGGCACAGTGGCAAGCTGGATAAAAAAGCAAGACCCAATGGTATGCTGTCTTCAAGAGACCCATCTCACACATAATGACACTCACAGGCTCTAAATAAGGGATGGAGAAAAAGCTATCAAGCAAATGGAAAACAGAAAAAAGCAAGGGTTGCAATCCTAATTTCAGACAAAACAGATTTCACACCAAAAAAGACAAGGAAGAGCATTACCTTAATGGTAAAGGGTTCAATTCAACAAGAAGACCTAACTATCCTAAATATATATGCACCCAAGACAGGAGCACCAAGATTCATAAAGCAAGTTCTTAGAGACCTACAAAGAGACATAGATTCCCAGACAGTAATAGTGAGAGACTTCAACACACCACTGATAGTATTAGACAGATCATCAAGGCAGAAAATTAACAAAGATATTCCAGACCTAAATTCAGCACTGGACCAAATGGATCTGATAGACCTTTACAGAAGTCTTCACCCAAAAAACAACGGAATATACATTCTTCTCATGGCCACATGGCACATACTCTAAAATCGACCACATAATTGGACATAAAAACAATCCTCCACATATCTAAAAGAACCAAAGTCATACCAAACACACTCTTGGACTGCAGTGCAATAAAAATAGAAGTCAACACAATGAAAATCGCTCAAAACCATAAAATTACATGGAAATTAAACAACATGGTCCTGAATGACTTTTGAGTAAATAATAAAATTAAGACAGAAATCAAGAAGCTCTTTGAAAATAATGAGAACAAAGAAACAACATACCAGAATCTCTGGAACACAGCTAAGGCAGTGTTAAGGGAAATTCATAGCACTAAATGTCCAAATCAAAAAGTTACAAAGATCTCAAATTAACAACCTAACTTCACAACTGAAAGAAATAGAGAAGCAAGAACAAATCAACTGCAAAGCTAGCAGAAGATAAGAAATAACAAAAATCAGAGCTGAAAATCAAGAATTCAAAAACATTCAAAAGATCAACAAATCCAGGGGTTGGTTTTTTGGAAAAAAAATTAATAAAACAGGCCACAATCTACACTAATTAAGAGAGGAGATCCAAATAAACACAATTAGAAATGATGAAGACAATGTTACTACTGAGCTGACAAAAATAAAAACAGCCACCAGAAACTACCATGAACACTACTACATATACAAACTAGAAAATTTGGAAGAAATGGATAAATTCCTGGAGACATACGCCGTCCCAAGACTGAACCAAGAAGAAATCAATTCCCTGAACAGACCAATAACAAGCTCTGAAATTGAATCAATAATAAATAGCCTGCCAATCAAAAAAAGCCCAGGACCTGATGGAGTCATAGCCGAATTCTACCAGATGTACAAAGAAGAACTGGTACCATCCCTACAGAAACTATTCTAAAAAATTTAGGAGGAAGGACTTCTCTCCAACTCATTCTATGAGGCCATCATCAGCTTAATGCCAAAACCTGGCAAAGACACAACAGAAAAAGAAAACTTCAGGCCAATCAATATCCTTGATGAACATCAATGCAAATATTCTCAACAAAATACCTGCAAACCAAATCCAGCAGCACATCAAAAAGCTAATGCACTATGATCAAGTAGCCTTCATCCTCAGGATGCAAGGTTGGTTCAACATATGAAAATCAATAAATGTGATTCATCACATACATAACTAAAGACAAAAACCACATGATTATCTCAATAAATGTAGAAAGGCTTTTGATAAAATTCAACATCCCTTCATGTTTAAAAACTCTCAATAAACTAGGTATTGAAGGAACAAAGCTCAAAATAGTAAGAGCCATCTATGACAAACCCACAGACAACATTATACTGAATGGGCAAAAGCTGGAAGCATTCCCCTTGAAAACTGGCTCAAGACAAGGGTGCCCTCTCTCACCACTTTTATTCAACATAGTATTGGAAGTCCAGGCCAGAGCAATCAGGCAATAGAAAGAAATAAAGGCCATCCAAATAGTAAGAGAGGAAATCAAACTATCTCTGTTTGCAGATTCTATATCTAGAAAACCCCATAGTCTCAGACCAAACGCTCCTTCAACTGATAAACAACTTCAGCAAAGTTGCAGGATACAAAATCATTATACAAAAATCACTAGTATTCCTATACACCAACAACAACCAAACTGAGAGCCAAATCAGAAAGGCAATCCCATTCACAATTGCTGCAAAAATAAAATACCTAGGAATACAGCTAACCAGGGATGTGAATGGTCTCTACAGCGAGAATTACAAAACACTGCTCAAAAAAATCAGAGAAGATACAAGCAAATAGAAAAACATCTCATGCTCATGGATAGGAAGAATCAATATCATTAAAATGGCTATACTACCCAAAGCAATTTACAGATTCAGTGCTATTCCTATCAAACTACCAATGACATTCTTCACATAACTAGAAAAAAATATTTTAAAATTTATATGGAACCAAAAAAGAGCCCAAATAGCCAAGGCAATCCTAAGCAAAAAGAACAAAGCTGGAGGAATCACATTACTCGACTTCAAACCATACTATGAGGCTACGGTGACCAAAACAACATAGTGCTGGTACAAAAACAAGAACATAGAACAATGGAACAGAGTAGACAGCCCAGAAATAAGGCCACACATCTGTGAGCATCTGATCTTTGACAAAGCTGATAAAAAGAAGCAATGGGGAAAAGACTTCATATTCTATAAATGGTACTGGGATAACCAGCTAGCCATATGCAGAAGATTGACGCTGGACCCTGTCCTTACACCATATACAAAAATCAACTCAAGAAGTATTAAAGAGTTACTTGTAAAACCCAAAACTATAAAAACCCTGGAAGACAATCTAGGCAATACCATCCTGGACCTAGGAATGGGCAAAGATTTCATGACAAAGACACCAAAAGCAATTCCAACAAAAGCAAAAATTGACAAATGGGATCTAATTAAACTTAAGAGCATCTGCACAGCAAAAGAAACTACCAACAGACAACCCAGAATGGGAGAAAATATTTGCAAATATTATTTTATATATATATATATATATATAAAACAAGCAAGCTGCAGATGGGAAGATAATATACACAATACTTATAGCTCATGAAGTACTTCTATCCAGTAGAAAGGAAAACCCTTACAACTCAATAATAAGATAACTTAAATCAAAAATGGGCAAAATATTTGAACAGGTACTTTCCAAAAAAGATAGAGAAATGTCAGATAAGCCTATGAAAAGATGCTCAACATCATTAGGGACATGCATATTAAAACCACAATGAAATACTACTACATATCCACTAAAGTGGCTAAAATTTAACAGACTGACAATGTCAATCATTGAAAAGGATATGGAGAAACTGAAATTAATTAAATACATTGCTAGCAGAAATCCCAAATGGTACAGATAATTTGGAAAACAGTTTGGCAGTTTCCTTTAAAGTTATGCATAAACTGGTCATGAGACTCAGCAATTCCATCCCTAGGTATTTACATAAGAGAAACGAACACATACGTCCACACACAGAATTGTGATTTATACATATAGCAGCTTTATTCATAATAGATCAAAACTTGAAACAACCTAAATGTCCATCAATAGGTGAACAGCTAAACAAATTGTGGTATATCTCTATACTAGAATATTATTCAGCAATAAAAAGGAACTTATTACTGATATACACAATAACATGGATGAATCTTAACATGGATGGGTTTCAAAAGCATTATGCCTGGCAAAAAAATAAAGTCAAGACACAAAAAGAGTGCATATTATATGGCCTATTTATTTCAAACTCTAGAATTCTGAAGTCAAATCTAACGTATAGCCACAGAAAGCAGATAAGTAATTGACTAGGGATGGCTGTTGAGGTGGAGGGGAACTGACTGCAAAAGGGCTTTAGAGAACTTTTTGGGTGATGGACACACATTATATCAGGATGGTAGTGGTGAAGTGGGTGTTTACATTTGTCAAAACTCTCCCAACTATAACATTAAAATACTTGCATTTTATTATTTCTAAGTTATACTCATTTAAGAAAGTTAATAGAGGTGAACAGAGGATATCCTAACTCATTTCACATTCTTCCCTTCCAATTCAATCTAGAGTCAACAATGTGGTCCGTCACAATTCCAACTCAGCAGACCTTTTAAATATCCTGAACAAATGTTTACCTGTTGCCTTGTAATTAACACTACTCAATTTCAATACAATTTCCATTATTTAAAAAAAATCTAAAATTAGGAAAGAATTCCCACATGTAGTTTTTAATATGTCTCACGCTTACTTCGAAATATAATCTGCACTAGTCCTTGTTAAAGTTTGAGGGAGTCATAAAATAATGTCCCTGTCCTCTCCTGACCTCTGAACCACTTGAGACACAGACAGATGGAGATTCAATATATTAAGTTTATTGCTGAAAAAGGCTAGGTTGGAGCATGTACTTTAAGTCTATGCCAACAATAGCCACCAGATATTGAACTCAGAATTAGACAGACCTGCTTACTAAGGCATGGGCAGTTCTGCACAAGTACAGATCTCCCTTTGCAGAGGCAAAGAACTTACACTGCAAGATTCACAATGTGGCTGGCAAGAGACCACAACATAGGCTCTCTGCAGTTATGACAAATCCACAAAAGGGAAAAAAGAGGCTAGCATGCCCAGTTCTGTATCTTAAACTCCCTCCTTTCCTGGTGAAGTGAGAGGAAGAGATTAGAATTCCTTGGTAAATGGATAGCCTAAGAAGCACTGTGAGAGGAAGCCATCCTCCCCCGCCGCTGCCTTCTCACCAAAGTAGTTCATATATAATGCGTATTAGGGCATGATTCATGTTACACTAGCTTTCGGGCCACACTTCTTCCAAAGTAACCATATTTAATTGCAAGTGACTAAAGTAAATATGACTTTAGGGATAACCTCCTTTATTTCATTTTATTTCTGTTTTATAATTTATATATTTCAATATCTTATTATTGGTAAGAAAAACTTACTTTCTCAGTCCCAAAATTCTTTATTATCAAATACATCAGTTTAATAATAATCTCTAAGGAAGAAAAAAACACATTTAAGATATCCATTGATTTGAAGATAATTATTATGGAACTATGGTTCTTATGTCAACTCACAACTCATTTAGATATTAATACATGTATCATGAAATCATAGCTCAGAATGGCTGGTCCAGTGAAACAAGCTTTTGAATCATTATGTAATTTTCAAACAACTAAAAGGGCTATACTGATCAGTTATAATCATAAAAATTCTAGCTGAGACAGAGCTTTTAAAAAATCTTTATAGTTTTACCATACGGTATCAATTCAAAAGATTGTCATACTGAAACCACTGCCATAAAATTTTGTATGTTGCAGTAGACCTGGCTCCTGTGATCTATAACTTGGATGGCTTTTCAATATTTATGTAGTGTCTGTTAATATATTTAAGATAAATACTCTATAACCAAACAGCCTGTTTTCTAGAGAATGATATATGATTCTTGTGTTATCAGGCATGGTCTGGATGTCTAGACACTCTGACTAACGAGTGTCTATGCCATACAATTCTCAAACAAGAATAATGTAAATTATAGTCAATATAACTTGAACAGTAAACAGTGTTATTTCAGAAAGTATATTAAACATCTATATCACTATCATGAACATCAATTATTTCTCTTCACATTCATAAAGATTTATTAAAATTAACAAGCTTAGTCAATGTTTGTGTATCAGCATTCACATCCTTGTAAAATAATGGGTGCATTTTTCTCTTCATGCATAGAAGGGTATGAGCTAAAATAAGCATTTTGGAGGGCCTGCAGAAATGAGCTGCCTTCCTTCTCCATAACTTACTGTTTCTTTTTCTCCTCTATCTTATGTCTAAACTATTTTATGTCTTATATCTGGGTAAGAAAGAGACTAACTTGGCCTACCATGCCAACATAGAGGAAACACTAGGTTCTTCTAACAGGGCCTAGTGGCCACATGCATTCCATCCTGAGTCTTGCCTCTTTGGGGCTTGAGCTATAGACCCTGTCAAGAAAAATCCCACATCTCTCCTATAATACTGGAAGCAGAGACTTCTTATTTTCAGATAAGGAAAGGATTACAAAAACGTTCTCCTTTTTTAAAATCCGAGGAAATTGAGGTTAAATATCTCCAAACTAACTCAAGTTCTTCATAGAAATAGCTAGCATTTACTGAAATAGCTAGCATTACTTCATGTGTGAGGCACCATGCAAGGTACTTTAAATATATTATGTTCATATAAGAAAGACATTAAGTAGATCAATCTAATTTTTCAAAAGCTAACAATACAAAATAATAGGAAAATCTTCAAAATGCAGAAAAAAAACTATTTATTCACAAATTACACAATAAACAAACATCCATTACTCAAAACAATATACCAAATGTTGAGTACTCACTTCTCTAGATACCTATTTACGTTTTGAGACTGTTCTTTATTAAACAAAATAAAATAATTAACATATTTTTTGGAGCACTCTGAAACTAACCTCTCTAACCAGAGCTAATTTTCTGATGATGTAACTTAAGGAAAGAATATTCTTTTCAAGGCAAGTGCTAATTTCTCCAACTCTGAAAAGAGATATGCATTCCAATAAAACAAAAGTTTTAAAAACCAAAATGTAGATCATTACTTATATGCTCCAACAGTAGTAAGATCTTTAACATAAAGTGGGCTACTTTCATCTCTAACAAAGATAAAATTAATACACCAATAGTATCTTCCTGAGTGTCAGAAGTAACAGAACCCAACAGTTCTATATTATTATACTACAATATATAGTATAAAAATAATAGTTCAGATTAGCAATGACAGTATTGGTTTGTGAATGTGACTGTGGACTTTCAATAAAATATTTTTTAATATAGCCTTTTCATACTCATGAGATTGTACTATAAATCACATTCCATTTTCTATGTATTTTATGCTTAAGTTATTTATTCATTGGCACTCTAATAACAGCCCTACTTTTTTATTTTTAGAAAGATATAATTAGCTGGCCGGGCGCGGTGGCTCACGCCTGTAATCCCAGCTCTCAGGGAGGCAAGAGGCGGGAGGATAGCTTGAGCCCAGGAGTTCGAGACCTGCCTGGGCAATATAGCGAGACCCCGTTCTCCCGAAAAAGAAAAAAAAAAAAAAAAAAAGACAGAAAGATATAATTAGCTATTTAAAATTGTAATTATTTTTCATTTCACTGAGTAGTTTCAAAAAAAGTTATCTAGAAAAGTAATTCCCCGTCATCACACGGAAAGATACAAGCAAGAAGTAAGTCATTTCCAGGGTTTTTAAAGCTTTGTAAAATAGAGAAAAGAAAGTATTGGTTTTGACTGGGATAATATAGCAGTACAATTGTCATTAACCTATCTGCAAAAGCCATTCACTTAAAAATGCATATTTTAAAAATGACTCATTTGTGGTAAGGATTACTTACTGTAACAATTAAAAAATAAAACCATCATTCTCATATTTATCAATACTTCACACTTTTACCAAATACTGAAGGAGACAACTATCATTGTTAAAACTTCAAAGTCAAAACAGAAATACAAATCAGAATTAAGAGAAACTTCAGAAAATGTTCAGAATGTACACATTTGCGTGCATTTTCAGCCAAATTTTCGAAGATTCCACATATAACCAAATGACAACTTTGAATCAAAATGAATGTCAAAAATATTCAAGCTTTCTGACAGACTTACTCTAATGAAGCAAGAAAAAGACAGCAAATAATAAGCGCAGTCTATTTCTCAGAGGGAGGGAAATCACACACTTCCTTTGTCATAAAACAAAAGTTGAGACAGCATTTCAGTAACATTGATCAAATTATTCACTATTCAGGAATACACTTTTCAAGTTTTGTCTTTAAAATGTATTCATTTACATATCAGATTAAACTAAGTTTATTAATCAAAGACCATTTTACTCAGAATTTTAACCTTGAGAAATATGAATCATAACTTATCAAAGCATATTCCAAACACTATACAATAATCCTGCCATTTTAGTTTGTATATGCCTCATCTGAAAAACATATTTTACAACCAGGAGTTCTCCTATCTATCTCCAGAGTAAATGTCTCTATGTCAAAACTTCAAGAAGCAATCAAAAAGACAGATTCAAATAATCCTATGCATACTGCTTCATCGTGCTTTTATAAAAACAGAGCCATCTGGTGGCGTAGCACCATCCTCCTTTTCAGTTACGGTCTCTACGGCCCCAGAAGCAGACACAATAACCATTGTTTTATTTGCTGAAACTGTCTTCTCTTTCTCAGCAATAGCCGCACAAACAGCAACAATCTCATCACTTTCAAAGTCATAGTCTGGAATTGACTTTGGTGAAAAGTGTGTTACTTCAGCTGGTGCTTCACTTTTTTTAATCCTCTGTGCTACCTTCTGCTGCTCCTGGAGCGTTCTTGCCCAAGAGAGGTCTTCTTTCCATATTTCAGGGTTCATTGGATAGATGTGAAGGGCTACTTGAAAACTTCGAATTGCCTAGAAAATAAGGGCAGAGTTTTTTGTTTTGTTTTTAAAAATTAGTATGTTTAATTATATATATATATATATATATATATACTGTACACATACACATCCTAATGCATTATTTTAATGTACTAGAACATAAAAGATGGAAGCTACGGTGTTGCCCTAAACACTGGGCAAAAAAATTACAGAAGTGTGAAAGAAAGTGACTGACAACATGCTTATGGACTAAAAGCCATTAAAATGGGAGTACTCATAATAGGACTAAAGATAAGGCAAATCTATTCTCAGCTTCAGTAGACCAGTAAGTATGTACATTTGGGGATTTCCTGGGCTAACCCACAATCACAATCACAAAGGTACTTCAAAGTGGCTATCTTTGAAGTTAACAGTTTAGATCCTAACAATGTTAACATTTATTGACTGTTTACTACAGTATATTAAACATGTATTGGGACGGGCACGGTGGCTCACAACTGTAATCCCAGCATTTTGGGAGGCCGAGGTGGGTGGATCACCTGAGGTCAGGAGTTCAAGACCAGCCTGGCCAACACAGTGAAACCTTGTCTCTACTAAAAATACAAAAATTAGCCAGGCATGATGGCGGGTGCCTGTAATCCCAGCTACCCAGGAGGCTGAGGCAGGAGAATCACTTGAACCCGGGAAACAGAGGTTGCAGTGAGCTGAGATCACGCCATTGCACTCCAGCCTGGGCAAAAAGAGCAAAACTCCGTCTCAAAAAAAAAAGAAGATTTACATGTGTTAACTCATCTATCCTCACAATAATCATATGAAGTAGGTATGGTTATTGTTTTCAGTACTATTTTAGAGAAGCACAAAAATAGTAGAAACCAAAGGTATCAGCTAGGAAGTGGCAGAGCTGGGATGCAAATTCAGGCAGTCTGGCTTCAGAGTCCATTCTCTTATTCATTATATTATACTGCTTAGTCACAAGAACTCCACTATAGTCTGGATAAAGGTCAACCTCAGCACTACTGACATATTTGGCTGAGTAATTCTTTATTTTGGAAGGGCTGTCCTCTATAATGTAGAATATTCAGCAACGTCCCTGACCTACATTCACTAAATCCAATACAGCTTCCTTTCCTAGTTGTGATAAACAAAAATGTCTCTAGACATGGCAAATGTTCCCTGGGGGTAAAACTGCCCTCCAGGTGAGAACCATTGGTCTAAATCTATTATATGTTGTTTTCTCTGAGTATACTTACTCCCTGGATAGAAGATTCTCATGCAAACAGATTAGTTTTAAGATTGCACTTAATCGGCTGGGCACTGTGGCTCACGCCTGTAATCCCAGCACTCTGGGAGGCCAAGGTAGGCGGATCACCTGAGGTCAGAAGTTCAAGACCCACCTGGCCATGATGAAACCCCATCTCTACTAAAAATACAAAAAATTAGCCGGGCGTGGTGGTGCACACCTGTAATCCCAGCTACTCGTGAGGCTGAGGCAGGAGAATCGCTTGAACTCGGGAGGCGCAGGTTGTAGTGAGCCGAGATCGCACAATTATGCTCCAGCCTGGGCAACAAGAGCGAAACTCCGTCTCAAAAAAAAAGAAAAGATTGCACATAATCTACAGATTTACAATCTAATAGGCCCTTTAGAGAAGTCATAAAGAAGATAGATACATGATGGCTCACAACTGTAAATCCAACTCTTTGGGAGGCCAAGGCAAAAGCATGGATCACTCGAGACCAGGAGTTCAATGACAAAACCCCGTCTCTACTAAAGATACAAAAAAAATTAGCTGGGCATGGTGGTGGTGCCTGTAATCCTAGCTACTTAGGAGGCTGAGGCAGGAAAATTGCTTGAACCCCGGAGGCAGAGGTTACAGTGAGCCAAGATGGTGCCACTGCACTGCAGCCTGGATGAGAGAGCAAGATTCCGTCTCAAAAAAAATAAAAATAAAAAAAAAATACACAGAGATAGGTATATATAGGTATATAAAGCAGTATTTGGCCGGGCGTGGTAGCTCACACCTGTAATCCCAGCACTCTGGCAGGCAGAGATGGGCAGATTACGAGGTCAGGAGTTCAAGACCAGCCTGGCCAAAATGGTGAAACCCCGTCTCTACTAAAAAATACAAAAATTAGCTAGGCATGGTGGCGCCCTCCACGTGGTGGCTACTCGGGGGTGCTGAGGCAGGAGAATTGCTTGAACCCAGGAGCCAGAGGTTGCAGTGAGCCGAGATTGCACCACTGCACTTCAGCCTGGGTGACAGAGCAAGACTCCGTCTTGAAAAAAAAAAAAAAAAATTAGCTGGGTGTGGTGGTGTATGCCTGTAATCCCAGCTAATTTGGAGGCTGAGGCAGGAGAGTCACTTGAACCCAGGAAGCAGAGGTTGCAGTGAGCCGAGATGGTACCACTGCACTCCAGCCTGAGCGACAGGGCGAGACTGTCTCAAAAAAAGTAAATAAATAAAAATTAAAAATTAAGGTACCATGGGAATTGTGCTTTATGTGTTCTTAATATTCTAATAAAAATCCTCCTATATAGAAGTGTTAAAAAATAAATACCTCTTCATGGCATAAAGCTAATGCCTTAGGAAACATTAAAAGGTATTTTATTCATATTTACTAAAATTTTAAAACAGCAATAAAGCTCACCCATTTAAAACATACAATTCAATATTCACAGTTACATAGCTATTACCCATAATCAATTCTAGAACATCTTTATCACCCCCAAAGAAAATTCCATATCTACTGGCAGTTACTCCTCATTTCTCCCCAAAACCCCAGCTCTAGGCAAGCATTAATTTACTTGCTATTGCTATATTTCTGTCTATTCTGTATATTTCATATAAATGAAATCATACAGCCTTTTATGTCTGGTTTCTTTCACTTCACATATTGTTTTTAAAGTTCATCCATGTTGTAACAGGCATCATTTCTTTTTAATGCTGAATAATATTTCATTGTATGGATATACCACATTTTGTTTATCTGTTCGTCAGTTGATGGCATTTCAGTTGTTTCCACTTCTTGGCCATTTTAAATGCTGCTGCTATGAACGTTTATGTAAATGTTTTTATGTGGACATATGTCTTCATTTCTCTTGGGTATAAAGAGTGGAACTGTTTTGTCATATAGTAACTATATGCTTCATTTTTTTGAGGAGCTGCCAGACTGTTTTCCAAAATGGCTATAACATTTTACATTCCCACCAGCAATGTACGAGGACTCCAATTTCTCCACACCCTCACCAACACTTCATATTGTCCATCTTTTTTATGATAGTGAATGTGAAGTAGTATCTCAATGTAGTTTTGATGTTCATTTCCTTGACAAGTAACATTGTTGAGCATCTTTCATGTGCTCATTAGCTGTGTGTGTATCTTCTTTGGAAAAATATCTTTTCAAATCCTTTGCCTATTTTTAAATTACAATATTTGTCTTTTTGTTATTGAGTTGTAAGAGTTTTTTACAGAGTCTACATACTAGACCTTTATCAGATATATGATTTACAAATATTTTCTTCCATTCTGTGAATTGCCTTTTCACTTTCTTGACAGTAACTTTTGAAGCACAAAAGTGTTTAATTTGAAGTCCAATTTTTATCTACTTTTTTGTTGCTTGTGCTTCCAATATCATACCTAAAAAATCCAAGGTTACAAAGATTTACACCTATGTTCTCTCCTAAGAGTTTTATAATACTTTTAGTTCTTATGTTTAGGTCTTTGTTTGCTTTTGAGTTAATTTTTACATAAAATGTGAAGTAAGAGTCCATCATTCATTTGCATGTGGATATCCAACTGTCTCAGCACCATTTGCTGAAGACTATTCCTTCCCCCATTAAATTGTCTTGACACCCTTGTCCAATTAACTGTAAAAATGTAGGCTTATTTCTGTACTTTCAGTTCTATCCCACTGATCTATATGTCTACATTATGCCTATCTAAGTACTATACTGTCTTGATTACTAATGCTTCCATATTTACTAAATTTAAATATACATATGTATTTAAAGTAAATCCAAAGAGCTGCAATTACATTTTTAAATTTAAGATAGTTTAAAATCTCCCAAGGGCACTCCTCTTCAAAGAACTTCACAAACCAAAATGGCAGAGGAGTAGCATCAGTAAGATGGCAGAGTGGGAAGCCCTGGACCCTCCTTCATCCAACAAATACACCAATTCAGCAACAATTCACAAACAAAATTCCTTTGTGAGAAATCCAGAAACTAATTGAAAGGCTCCTGCACCCTAGATGAATAAGAATCCATGCTCATCAAAGCCAGAAGGGAGATTCAGGACACCCTCTCACCGGAATCCTACTCCCAGCACAGCTCCATAAGATTGGGAAGAACCCTGCAGCTCCGAGCTACCCTCAAGGGAAAGAATGAGTTGGTCTGAGTGTCCAATGCCCCAACTTCTACGGTGGCTACCAAAAGTACTGGTTTCTGTCTTGCCTGTTTTTTGGACCACTGTTAAAACAAGTCCTATATAATCTAACCACCCACAGGAGACCAGAGATAATGGAGGTTTGGAAGAGTGGTCACCGTATCTGTTTCCCCAGCTTGGCATAGACTGAGCAAAGAAAATTCCCGGCTCCCAGATTTTGCCTAGGGAGGAAAAGAATTGGTCCACACTGTGTCTAATGCCCTAGTTTTTATGGGGACTACCAAAAGGACTGGCTTCTCTTACCTGTAGTGGAGTACTGATGGGATTTGGCAAAATCCAGCTGCCTGGGGGCTAGCAAGAACAGAGAGGGATATTTGGGTTGGAAGTTGCTATCACCCCTTCCCTGAGCTGGGCACAAAGTAAATGGACAAAATCAATTTTAGAAGTAAGAACAAAACTAGGGGCATCACACTCATGAATTTCAAAATATATTACAAACTGACAGCAAACAAAACAATACAATTCTGGCATAAAGTCAGATATATAGACCAATGGAACAGAATAGACAGCCTACAAATAAATCCACACATAACACGGTCAGCTGATCTTTAACAAGGGCATCAAGTATACATAATGAGGAAAGTCTAGTTTCTTCGACAAATGATGCTGGGAAAACCGGATATCCACATGCAAAAGAATGAAAATGGATCCTCATCTTACACCATAAACAAAAGTCAACTCCAAATGCATTAAAGACTTAAATGTAAGACCTGAAGCTATAAGACTCCTACAAAAAAAAAAAAAAAAAAAAAAAAAACAGGGAAAACCTTCATGACATTGGTCTTAAAAATGATTTCCTGAATATAACACCAAAAACATAGGCAACAAAATCAAAAATAGGCAAGTGAGATTACATCAAATTAAAAGGCTTCTGCACAACAAAGGAAACAACCACCAGAGTAAAAGCAAAGCTATGGAATGGGAGAAAATATTTGAAAATCATATCTAAGGGTTTAACTTTCAAATATATAAGAAATAACTCAATAGCCAAAAAACCTAGTAACCTGATCTAAAAATGGGCAAAACACTTGAATAGACATTTCTCTAAATGGCTAACAGGTATATGAAAAGATGCTCAATATCACTAATCAGGGAAATGCAAATCAAAACCACCATGAAATATCACCTCACATCTGTTAAAATGGGTATTATCACACACACATACACAAAAAAAGGTGGCCAGGTGCAGTGGCTCACACCTATAATCCCAGCACTGTGGGAGGCCACGGTGGGCAGATCACCTGAGACCAGGAGTTCAAGACCAGCCTGGCCAACATGGCAAAACCCTGTCTCTACTAAAAATACAAAAATTAGCCAGGCATGGTGATGGGCGCCTGTAATCCCAGCTACTCAGGAGGCTAAGGCAGGAGAATCACTTGAACCTGGGAGGCAGAGGTTACAGTGAGCCGAGATCACACCACTGCACTCCAGCCTGGGTGACAGAGCAAGATTCCCTCTCAAAAAAAAAAAAAGGCAAGATGTGTCAGTGAGGTTATGGAGAAACTGGAACCCTTGTACATTGTTAGTAAAAACGCAAAATGGTGTAGCCATTATGGAGTTTCTTCAAAAAATTAAAATTAGAACTACCATGTAATAAAGCTATCTCATTTCTGGATATTTACCCAAAAGAATCAAGATCTCAAAGAGATATTAGCACTCCCAGGTTCATTGCAGCACTATTCACAATAGCCAATAATGTAGAAACAACCTAAATGTCCATCAAAGGAAGAATGGATAAAGCAAATGGTATACACATAAAACGAAATATTATTCAGCTTCAAAAAAGAAGCAAATTCTACAATACGCAACATGGATGGGACCTTGAGGACATTATGCTAAGTGAAAGAAGCCAGTCACAGAAGGCAAATTCTGCATAATTCCACTTATATGATATCTCTAAAACAGGCAAATTCATAAACTGAAAAAGTAAAATTGTGAAGCAAGGTGCAGTGGCTCATGCCTGTAATTCCGGAACTTTGGGAGGCTGAGGCAGGTAGATCATGAGGTCAGGAGTTCAAGAGCAGCCTGGCCAACATGGTGAAACCCTGTCTCTACTAAAATTACAAAAATTAGCCAGACACGGTGGCACACGCCTATAGTCCCAGCTACTTGGGAGGCTGAGGAAGGAGAATGGCTTGAACCTGGGAGGTGGAGGTTGGAGTGAGCCGAGATCACACCACTGCACTCCAGCCTGGGGAACAGAGCGAGACTCCATCTCAAAAAAAAAAAAAAAAAAAAAAACCAGAACAATAATAAAGCTCATAAACAAACTTTATTTTTCAATAAAAAAACTCCTCAATTCTTGTCAACATACAACATTTATAAAGGCTATAAGTCAAGAATTTGTATCATTCAATTATAAAAAAGATAATGCAGCTTGACTCAAACAATATCTACAGTAATTAACTAAACTAAAAATTTACAAATGAATTTTTTTTTTTTTTTTTTTTTTTTTTTGAGATGGAGTCTCACTCACCCATGCTGGAGTGCAGTGGTGCGATCTCAGCTTACTGCAACCTCCACCTCCCAGGTTCAAGATATTCTCCTGCCTCCTAAGTAGCTGGAACTACAGGCACACACCACCATGCCCGGCTAATTTTTGTATTTTTAGTAGAGACGAGGTTTCACCATGTTGGCCAGGCTGGTTTCAAAACTCCTGACCTCAGGTGATCAACCCACCTCGGCCTCCCAACATGCTGGGACTACAGGCATGAGCCACCGTGCCCAGACAAATTTTTTTTTTTTTTTTTTGTAAATATAGGATCTTCCTATGTTACCCAGCTTGGTCCAAACTCCTGGCCTCAAGCAATCCTTCTGCCTCAGCCTCCCAAAGTGCTGAGATTATACATGTGAGCCAGGATGCCCAGCCCCTCAACTGAAATTTTAAAAACTCTCAATCATCTTCCTCTTGTCTGGAAATTATCACTTGTTCATCCCATTACTACCATTACAAAAGTGAAACAATAAAAAGAATCAAATGACGCAGCTGAAATTTCTAATTAAAGATTCGCTCCTGCAAAATATTAAAACCAATGGCTAAAATGAGACTTGGAAAACAGAGAAAACATTAGTAAACAAAATTAGTATTTATTACACATTGGCATGAAGAAAAGCAAAAGCTGGCAATGAATTACACAGAGCCTGAACGAGGGAAGCCACAAAGCTAGTCCCAGCACTGAAGGCTGAGAACCCTGGAAAGCCAACAGAAGAATCCTTCCTGATACTGTTATCTCCTGGTATTCATTACCTTCCCAATCTCCTTCCCTCTCTACCTTCTTCTTCAGGATAAATCCCTTATGTATTCCTTTCTCACCATCCCCATTCCCTCATACAGAATTTTTAACTCCCAGAACCATTCTCTTCAGCTTTCTTATTCTCTCATCCTTCCGCTTCTTAAAATCTCATTCTCATATTTTATATATATATATACACACACATATGTATATATATAAAATGTATACCATATACATATATATATAATGTATACCATATACATATATATAATGTATACCATATACATATATATAATGTATACCATATACATATATATATCTCCTATAAACATTTTCCAATGTTCACATTCAACTCTTACAAAGTTTAAATAATTATTCATAGAGATATACCCAACTACTGACTTTTAATTTACTGCCTGTGCTATTTACATATGTAATTTCCTATGGTTTTAGTCCATTATGTATATCTAGTAAGAATTGTTAGATGTTAAAAATTCTAGCTTGCTTTCAATATATTTTACATAGTGTCCCTTCATTATGACATTTTGAGTCGTCTTTTTTTTACCATTCTAGTCTTTTAAGAGAACAGCTTAAATCTACATAAAAACAGAGAAGATTCCTAAAAATTACACTTAAATGGCAAAAAAAAATACTTTCAATTCTTCTAAGAATTTCACAGTATTAATGGATAGAGCCATATCAACAGAAAAAAAAAGTTGAACTGGTACTCTTATTCAAAAAAATTTAAATATTAAATTATTTTTATTGGATGATTCAAAGTATCTCTGTCTCACCTGCAGCATATTTTCTTTCTTTATAAAGGACAATCTTTACTAAATGTTATGTCCTAGAGATTTGTTCCATTACCACAGACACTATAAGCAAAAGAGATAATGATTTATAAATTTTTAATAAGGGAGGCAAGGAAAAAGTATTACATGATAGGGTTTTCTACCCCTGTTAATCTGTTAGAAAACTAAATTCTTTGAACTCTTTTTTACAACTCTGGTATGATTTAAGTCCTCACGTAAAAAGAGAGAAGTTGACAATGCTAAATGGCAAGAAAAAAAACAGTACTTTGTTAAAATGGTTTCTATCACTGTGAATCTCATTTAGATTATCATTAACTTACTTTAATCAAATCAATTATTTTCTCATAGAAATTCCTTACTATTTCTGAGAATTTGACAAACACCTTTTTTGGTAAGTAGAAATAATGATACATTTATAAGAACGCCAGAAAAAAATCTAAGTCATCCACAATTTACTAAAACCACTGTTAGTAAGTTTAAATTTTGAATTCATCAGTAATTTTAGTCTTGCAAGAAACTTTTAAAATTCGTTTTATTTTGAACTGTAAAAAATAAAACCATTTTTAAAATCTTAATTTACTTAATAACAAGGAGGAAATGTGGCACTGTATATTAGATTTACAAACACTTGTTAGAAGTTAAATTTCGTTAGCTATCAGGTGTATATAGCCCTGCCAAAAGAAAAACAACAGGACAGCTGTCACAGCTAATTCTTACCTAGATAGCCTCTGCTACTAACAAGGTATAGTCCAGACAAGTTGAGAGATGCATTAGGTACCAGTTTATGGTAAACATTACACAATGAGTATTTCATTTGCACACATTTCTACTCTTCCTCTTTATCCCCTCAATAAGCCTAACAACTTTTCAGTCTAAATGTTCATCACCATTACTCTCCCAAATTCTACTGTCTTCCTTCCCCTATATAATCTATTAGCGGTTTTGTCTCCACAGTGATACTAATACCACTTTATAATGTGGTAAATTTAATCATCCAAAGAACTAAGCCAAAAAGTTGCCTATTGTGTATTTAAATAAGGTTTACCAAATGCCAATGTTTTATGTTAAATTTTTTTTAATATCCATAACGTCAAGTAACTGAAAAATATTCTGATCATGATATAATTAGTGTCTATAATAAAAAAGATGTTCAGTAATACCTCTGAACTCTGCTTATGGATTAATACCTTTAAGAAGTAATTTGCTAATTATTTTTTGTGTACATTGATAAATGGCTATTCACTTTTGGGTTCAGTTAATCAAAAATATGTCAAAATAGACTGGGCATGTTGGCTCACCTGTAATCCCAGCACTTTGGGAGGCCGAGGCTGGAGGATCATTTGAGGTCAAGAGTTCAAGACCAGCCTGACTAACATGGTGGGTGACACCCCGTCTCTACTAAAAATACAAAAACATTAGCCAAGCATGGTGGCACATGCCTATAGTCCCAGCTACTCAGAAGGCTGAGGCAGGAGAATCGCTTGAACCCCGGAGGCGGAGGTTGCCGTGAGCTGAGATTGCACCACTGCACTGTACCCTGGGTGACATCAAGATTCCATCTCAAAAAAAAAAAAAAAAGTCAAAATATACTTAAAATTTCTGCATTATAATAATCTGACTTCCTCACCAGGATTATCTCTCCTAAACCAAGTTGAGCACGTCCCAAAGTCTGCCAAGACTCCCAAGAATGTGGATTTCGCTGGACGGCCATTTCTGCTGCATGTACTGCTGGGAACATTTCATGAAGAGACATTAGCACCTATAAGCAAAAAAAGACCAAAAAATCTGTCAGTAATATTCATAAACTAGCAACTACAAAAAAAAACCCTTTTCATTTTTTAAGATATATTTTTAGTCCAGTAAAAACAGCATTTCGGTGATTTTTACCCCTTATTCTGTCATTCAGGGTAAGAAATTATAGTTCTCTTTTCACCCCTGATATAACTATGAAAATGTAAACCATTCCCTTTCCAGTTATTTAATCTTATGTCCATCTGGTCAAAACCAAGTGGTCATATCCTAACTATGGTGGCTCAGAGGTATTTTGAACTCTCAATTCCACTTCTATTTATTCTATCTACCATGTGGTTTTCAGGGAACCCCAGGTATTGCCATTAAACTAGGTGAATTAATTTGTTCAACCAGCCATCCTGTCCCTAATGAACATCTTTATGTTATAAAAATTATTTAAAACATTCCCTAGGCCTTCTCACTACTGGGCATTTCAAACCATACATACTAGGAAGTTAGGGTTAGGGTTAGGGTTAGGGTTAGGGTTAGGGAGAGTTAGGGTTACCAGAGAGTTCTAGTACCCTCCACTGTGGTCTGTGGGAAAGGGCTGGATTTTATCTATAATCTTTAGGACCATTAACACTTTAAAAGATTTGTGACACACACATTATTATCAGGTTCCAAATTAAACAAGTCTTCATAGAGCTTGCCACAAACCTGTCATTCATATATACATATTTAAGATTGAAAAAGGAATCCAAATGAAGGTCCTCATATCACTTGATTCAGGTGACATAATTTATTTGGGTTTTTCCTGGATAAACTAAAGTGAAAGGTGACAAATGTGTGTCCTATATTTGAGATCATGATTTGAAAAATATTTGTTAGGTGTGCAGATTAAGGCTGAATTGCAACAATTCCCTGCCAAAAATATGTTTAATGCTCTGTGTGAGACTTTTAAAATCACTTGGATAACCTATTCAAGTGCTCAGAGGTTTTCTTTACAGACTTTCCTACAAAATATTAGAAACATATTTTTAAAGTACAAATGTTATTTTTAAGCTATTAATAAAATTGCATCTATGCTGACCTTTTGCTAAGGACTAAGCCATTTTTAGAAATATCTCATCTAGAACCCAATCCATCCTCATTTTTAAGAAAACTGAACTATTTTGCTAAGTCTACTACATTTAATCACAAGGAAATCGTATGTTTTTCATCTAAGAGCTCAACAGTGACTTTTTATTTATTTTTTATTTATTTATTTTTTTGAGATGGAGTCTCGCTGTGTCACCCAGGCTGGAGTGCAGTAGCACTATCTCAGCTCACTGCAACCTCCACCTCCCATGTTCAAGTGATCCTCCTGCCTCAGCCTCTCAAGTAGCTGGGACTACAGGTGTGTGCCACCACACCCAGCTAATATTTGTATTTTCAGTAGAGGCAAGGTTTCACCACGTTGGCCAGGGTGCTCTCAAACTTCTGACCTCAAGTGATCCACCCACCTCGGCCTCCCAAATTGCTGGGATTACAGATGTGAGCCATGGCACCTGCCCACCAGTGACTTTAAAAGACAGCCATCGATTCCTATCTTACAATGGTTAGGCTAAAATAACAGTTAACTTCATTGTGAAGGCAAATGAATTTCCAATTTTATGCATAAGACAGAGTCATAAATAACGGCGAAATATTTTTTCCCAAAGAAATTGTATTTGAAAAAGAAAATGGGAGAAAATGCTATTTTGTTTCATCATCGCTCACTCACCGAACAAACATAGCACAATTTCATAAGCAAAGTGAAATTCTTCATAATTATTACCTGTGATTTCATCTCGTATAGGGTAGCATCATTTGGAGTTAACTGTAGTGCTTCATCCCACTTCTGAATTGCCTCCCGATATCTGTGGTTGTTAAAGTTATATCAATGCCATATTTTCAATATGCCTTTTTTTAGACTTTCAAAAAATTTTTTATTGTAGTAAAATATAAAATTTACCATCTTAACCATTTAAGTGTACAGTTCAGAGGCATTAAGTAGCATTAAGTACATATAGTTCATTCACCTTTTTGTGCAACCACCACCATCATTCATCTCCAGAACTTTTTCATCTTCCCAAACTGAAACTCCATACCCATTAAACAATAACTCCTCATTGCCCCCTCCTCCACCCCCGGGCAAACACCATTCTACTCTTAGACTACTTTCAGGAGGAGTAGTCGTGTACTTTCACTTCAACAGTTTTTTGGACTACTTTCTAGTCCATGAAATATATGTAAAAATCCAAAATAAAAGATTAGCAAATTAAGTCCAGCAACTTATTAAAGTACAAAATCCACATGATTATGTAGTGTATGCTCAGAAAAACTTAGAAATGGGTTCATATGTAACAGATAAGGAAGAAAAAAGTACATGCCACTAAACAATACTTAGTATAATTTAACACCCATTTCTGATTATTTATGATAATAATAAAAGTATATACAACATTAAATAAATTTAGTACCATGGTGCCATTATCTACTAAGCTTTAATGATATAACCTCTAAAAGCAGTAACTATATCACCTAAAAAGAAAGTGCTTCTGCTTCTTTAGGCATATTGCGGGTGATTTCAAGCCTCTCTAAACAATATTTCCAAATGTTATTATAGATGCAAGAGGAAAAACTTTGGAAATTAATTTATTGATGTATTCCTTCATAACAGTCCTTCCACTCACAATTTTCTAACAAAGGTAGCAGTAATAAATTCTGCAAGACTTAATAGTAGCAAATGTCTTTCCTCCAGCATTAGAAGGAAAAGTTTGGACTGTCTGTCCAATCTTTTTTCTACCACTCCCTACACATACTTGTGCTCCACTCAGCAAGGTTTTTATAGTCCCTACCCACATATCATGCCTTTGTTAGTATGGATCCCCTGCTACACATACACACACACATCTGTATTAGTCCATTCTCACACTGCAATAAAGAACTGCCCAAGACTAGGAAATTTATAAAGGAAAGAGGTTTAATTGACTCAGTACTGCAGGGCTGGGGAGGCCTCAGGAAACTTACAATCATGACAGAAGGAGAAGCAAACACATCCTTCTTCACATGGAGGCAGGAGAGAGAAATGAGCGCTGAGCAAACAGGGAAGCCCCTTATAAATCCATAAGATCTCGTGAGAACTCAGTGTCATGAGACCAGCATGGCAGAAACTGCCCCCATAATTCAATTATCTCCACCTGGTCCCATCCTTGACACGGGGATTATTACAATTCAAGGCGAGATTTGGGTGGGGACACAGAGACAAACCATATCACATATCTAAGATTGCCTTCCTACTCCTCTTCATCTATTCAAAAGCTCCTCCTCTAAGACCAAGTTAAAATGCTCTGTTCTTCATGAAGACCTCCTCCAGTGGCTCTAGCCCACTAACTATGAGTACCACTTCAGACCACATAGCAACACTTATATTTCCAAAGCATTTTATGTGTTACAAAGCACTTTCAATACAATTATTTAACACACAATTATTTTCTCAAAAAGTAATTCACTTACTACTCAAAGTAAGTGAATATAAATTTGGTATTACTTGCTTTTTTAAAAATTATTTTGAGAGATATAGTCTTGCTCTGTTGCACTGGCAGTGATCACAGCTCACTGCAGCCTCGAACCCTTGGGCTCAAGGGCCTCCCACCTTGGCCTCCTGAGTAGCTAGGACTACAGGCATATGCCACTATGCCCAGCTAATTTTTTAATTTTTTTTATTTTTGTAGAGACAGGGTCTCACTATGTTGCCCAGGCTGGTCTCAAACTTCTGGCCTCAAGCAATCCTCCTGCCTCGGCCTCCACAAGTGCTGAGATTATAGGGGTGAGCCACCATGCCCGGCCTCAAGTTTGCATTACTTGTTCTCACTTTATTGATGAGGAACCAGTGGTTGAGAGCAGCTAAAGGACTGTCCAAGTCCTGCAAAAGACAGGATTTAAAGCTAGCTCTTAAAAATACAAGACCAATACTTTCTGTAACTATATCAAGTATGCCTCCCATTTAGTTCTGCTCTAATTCCTCCTTGTATTGTTGTCTTCTCTTCTCTAACGAGTTCAGGAATCAAAGGGTAGATTTGTTTATATGCTCTACAGTACCCAGAACATTTCTGGGAATGTAGAAGGTACTAATATAACAGATTTTTTTTTTTAGACAGTCTCGCTCTGTCACCCAGGATGGAGTACATGGAGTACAGTGGGATGATCTTGGCTCACTGCAACCTCCACCTCCCAGGTTCAAGTGATTCTCCTGCCTCAGCCCCCGAGTGGCTGGGACTACAGGCACATGCCACCACACCTGGCTAATTTTTGTTTTTTCGTAGAGATGGGGTTTCGCCATGTTGGCCAGGCTGGTCTCGAACTCTTGACCTCAACTGATCTGCCCGCCTTGGCTTCCCAAAGTGCTGGGATTACAGGCATGAGCCACCGCGACCGGCCTAATATAACAGATTCTATCTACCTCATTTGCCCTACCTTCTCCAAGTCCTGAAGGCAGCAGAGAGCATCATCTAAAGCATGAAAAGAGGGGACAGATGTAGCATGCTCTTAACACAACAGGAAAAAAAATGGTAATAAAAACAAATTCTACCCTAAGACAAAAGTGGTAAAAACGTAAATTCTTACTTTGTTCCGTTCATTATTTCATATATAGAAATTATAAGAAATCCCAAGACTAGGGGAATGTGAATATAGGTAGAAAAAAACAAAAACATTAGAATTCTAGGTTTAGCAGAGGGATCTTAAGAACTTGGATGTTTGAGGTTTCAGGAGTCTTTGACAGCTTTTGAGGAAGGGGCTGAAGGTCTTTGGTCTCTAGAGCAAGGGGTGACATAGTAAAGGTCCATATAGTAAACATTTTAGGTTTTGTGAACCATACAGTCTATCACAACTATTCAACTCTATTACTGTATCCCAAAATCAGCCATAAACAATGCATTCAAAAAATGGGCATTGCTGTGTCCCAATAAAACTTTATTTATAAAAACAGCCTGTTTTTATAAATAAAGTTTGCCAGCCCTAAATCTACTTGGCCCTACCACTGTTAAAAGCTTATCATATCTGTCAAATTTACTTTTTACTTCCAGTCCTATTTTCTGCCCAACTCAACCAGAGGAAGTTATCGCCCCATAGAAGGCATTTGTGGTCATCACTGTGACTTGGAGGCACAAGTGGCAGAGGGTCAGGGATGTTAACATTCTTCAAGGCAAAGAGCAAGCCTGCACAATAAAGAGCTGTCTTGCCCAAAATATCACTAGCACTACTGCTGAGAGCAGGATGGCTTATCCCATCCCCAACCCCACAAAGCTGCTTATGTTCCTAAGCTTAAGTTGTCCCAAGTACAAAATAAACTAAGAGGTTCAAGGTGACAATGACCATCACTAGTTTTTTCTTTTTATTAGGCGGGTATGCATGTGTGCATATACGTACAAACACACATACACACACACACACACGTGTAAACACAGGCTCACAGATTTGAGAAAAAAGAAAACTTTCCTCTCTTCTCAACTGCACTGCCTTTTATTTTGAAAACATAACCATTGCTGCCAGCAGAGGCATCACTCAATGAAATGTGCTTTGTTGCCAACGAGGCCTACAAAGGTTTAAAGGAACAAGTGAGCTGTTTTCCACGCTAAACAAAGCAAGAAATGGTGGGTATTTACTTCACTATCATCAACTTATTCAATTCTTCCCCCTTCTCATTTCTCTTTGGTTTACTTCTGTTGGCCTGCAAAGAAAGGGTGGCACCACTTAGTTCCTCCATTTTTAGATCACAGGAAACTTGGCACTGAACAAATCAATAGTCTCTCATAACTTCTGCAGCATATCTCTTAATTCAACTTCAGTTTGGAACAGACTGAACAGACACAGCCCTACTGCAGCTGTTGGATAGGAAGCATTAAAAGATAAAAACTTGGTTTAAAGTCACTGTGGTTAATAAATGACCAAAGTCTGATTCCGCCAGTTTAAGGACAATCTTAACAGTATGCAACTGAACTAGCACAAGGAAGGAAGCAAAGGGAATAGTTCCATGGACTACAATAGGGCAGGATGAGATAATGCCCTACACTGAGGTAAAGAACAGCTGGTGATCAAGCTAAATAAGTTAGATAGCACACTCATTTACCAAATAGAAATGTCAACGTGTTTAGCTACTTTACTCCCAATTAGACTTCTAATTTACTGTGGCTTTAAATTTAATGAGCTATATACTTAACAGCTTATTCACTTTATAAATATTTACTGGGCACCTACCCTGGGACAGGTAGAATTCTAGTAATAAGTACTAAGGATGCAGCACCCAACAAGATATAAAAGGTCCCTACTATTCTTCTAGATCTTACTTTCTAAAGTGTATGCATGTTAGAAGGGGACAGGGAAAGACAGACAATAAACTAAGTTAAAATATAAGTGCCATGATAAAAGACAAATGGAGGAATGTGATAGGGAGTGATCAAGTGGCTACTCGGAATGGGCGGTCAAGAAAGGTCTTCCTAGGAACGCATTCAAGCTGAGACCTGAACGACAAAATGTGGTCAGACAACTGAAAATCTGAAGAAACTCCATTCCAGGCAAAGGGAAGAAACTGGGGCCGGACCAAACCATGTTTTGTGGACAGGAAATAAAATCAGAGGAAAGGAAGTCAGAGGTCAGGGAAGTGGGCCGAAGCCATGATCACAGAGAATACAATAAGCCATAGTTATGCATGTGGATTTAATTGTACGTGTGATGAAGAATCCAGAGTTTCTATATAACAGTGAGACATGAATTACTGATTTACATTTTTAAAAGATCAGTCAGACCCAGAAGAATAGACAGTAAGGGCACAAAAATGTACACAGGGAGGCTAGATATGAGACAACCAAAGTAATTTAGGTATGAGATAACCCTAGATAAGGATAGCAGAAGTGAAAACAGAAAGGGGAAAAAAGATTTACAATACACTGAAAATGTACAGTTGGCTCAACTTGGACTTGGTATGAGTGAAAAAAAGAAAGAAATCCAGGATAATTTGGGTTACCTGGAAAACAGAGCCTGAGGCCAAAGCTTACTGGCTAAATCTTTATTGAGTGGATAGGATCCCAAGCAATCAAGAGTGAGGGAAAAACAGAAGTAAGGCATGAAGAAAGAAGAATAAATACAAGGTCTATGTTAAGCTGGCAACAGCTCCACAAACACAGATGATTGTTGATCTGGAGAGCAAAAGGAAAGGAGCAAGCAAAGATTAAAAAGGAGAGGACATGGAGACAAAGACAAGCATGATAGCATGGTGGTGTGGAAGATGAGACAGCAGTGTATTTAGGAAGAGCGTGGTCACCTATGCTGAATGATGAGAAGCACAATAAATGAGAACAGAGAAGTGATGACTGGATTTGACAACACAGAGGTCATCGATAACCTTTACAAAAGCAGTTTCAGTGGATTCATGGGGACAGAAATATGACTGGATGGTTCATCAAGAAATGGAGTTTGTAGTCCAGGAGGAGCAGAGAAATGGCAGAGCATTCGGACAGAAGCTTTTTAAATGGATGTTATCAGGGTATGTTTGCACGCCAGTGAGAAGTAGCCGAGAGAAAAGAAGAAACAGATTATACAAAAATGAGAGGATAATTTTAGAACAACGTTCCTGAGAAGGCACAAGGGGATGGGGTCTAGAGTACAAGCGGAGTGGTGGGCCTTTGATAAGAGCAGGGCACTTCATTACAACGGAATGATGACAGATCATACAGGCACAAATACAGTAAGGTTGGAAGATGAGCTGGTGAGAAAATAAAGTCATTCTACACTGATTGTATCTATGTTTTTCCACAGAGCATGAGGCAAAACCACTGTCATTAAATATACTGATGTGGGTAATCTGTAGAATGTGGGTCACACAGCAAGATCACCCTCAAATTTACATTAGTAGGTATACTTTTCTAGACAAGAACAAAATGCATGGTAAATTCTAATTTATATTCCTGCTTCATACACATACAACTGATTCTAACAGAAAAATTAGACCAGTTAGCTAGACAGTCAAATATCACCATCTAGTGGCTGAAACTTTAAAAGCCAACATGTCAAAGTTGGGACTAACACCGTGACTCTTGAGAAGGTATAACCTAGTTTGTAATAATTCTAGAAAAGGGCATTTGAACAAAACAATTTATAAAAATATATATTACTACTACAGGAAATATACCAAGAACATATAAAATCCTAAAATATTATATCTAAAGTACATTCACTTGGTGCTTATTAGGTGCTAGGTGGCATGCTTTTACATGGACTTTGCTCTTTAATCCTCCAAAATTCTATAAGATATGTATCACCATTTGACCTATGAGGTAGAAATTGACAAAAAATAACTACTCAAAGTTTATGTAGATAGAAATGATAAAGTTGGGATTTGAATGGAGGTAATCTGACTTCAAAATCTACACTCTAAACCACTATACTCACTATACCATATAAGCACCAAAATTTCTTGGGGGTTGGGTAGAAGAGTAAACCAGATTTTTGTTAAAAAGAATCATGAATACTCTAAGGTAAGACTTCTGAATTTAAAAACCACTCAAGGTTGAGCATAGTGGCTCAGGCCTGTAATCCCAGCACTTTGGGAGGCCGAGGCAGGAAGATCACCTGAGCCCAGGAGTTCGAGACCAGCCTGGGCAATATGGCAAAACCTCATCTCTACTAAAAATACAAAAAATTAGCCAGGCATGGTGGCGCGCACCTGTAGTCCCAGCTACTCAGGAGGCTGAGGGACAAGAATCACTTGAACCTGGAAGGTGGAGATTGCAATGAGACAAGATCGTGCTACTGCACTCCAGCCGCCTGGGCAACAGAGTGAGGCTCCACCTCAAAAAAAAAAAAAAAAGACTGGGGACTTCTGCTACTATCCTACAGGTGATGCACAAGAGTTACTAAAGAAGGCTGACAGAGTGATAAAATAACCAAGACCCCAAAATACATAATATCCAGATTCGAAATTTTACTGAAATCTAAATTATCTCTTCTATCAATTAACTTGCAATATAACAGCAAATTCAGAACACAAATACATCATGAACACATATAAAGATATATGAAACAAATATAGAATTATTTTACATTTGACACTCAAAACTTTGTTTTTTTAATCAAATTTACTGGTGTGTAATTTATATATCAAAAAATGAACCCACTTGAAGCATACTTTTTGATGAGTTTTGAGACATGTATACACTCATGTAAATACAACCACAACCATCACAATAAAGAACATTTTTGTCAATCCAAAAAGTTATCTGTGCCCCTTTCTCAGGAAACCTACCCCAACTGCTGACCCCAGACAACTATTGATTTTTTCTGTCACTATGGATTAATTTGTCTTTAGACAGATTTATAAAATTGGAATCAGATGGTATGTACTCTTCCTGACTTCTTTCCCTTGGCATGTTTTTGAGATGTCAATCATTTCTTTTTACCGCTCAATAGAATACTATTGTACGGATATACCACAATTTATTCATTCATTCACCTGCTGATGAACATTTAGGTTGTCCCAGTTCATGAACACTATTAATAAAGCTGCTAGAAACATTGTTGGAACAGTCTTTGTGTGGATATATGTTTTCACTTCTTCTGAGTTAGTATCTAGGAAGAAAACTGTGAGATTGTACAATAAAGTATATATTTAACTTTATGTGAAACAGGCTGGGCACAGTGGCTCACGCCTGTAATCCCAGCACTTTGGGAGGCCAAGACAGGCAGATAACCTGAGGTCAGGAGTTTGAGATCAGGCTGGCCAACACGGTGAAACCCCGTCTCTACTAAAAATTCAAAAATTAGCCAGGTGTAGAGTGGTACGTGCCTGTAATCCCAGCTAGTCGGGGATGCTGAGGCAGGAGAATTGCTTGAACCTGGGAAGTGGAGGTTGCAGTGAGCTGAGATCATGCCACTGCAGTCCAGCCTGGGCAACAGAGCAAGACTCCATCTCAAAAATAAAATAAAATAAGTGAAACAACCAGACAGTTTGCCAAAGAGGTAAAGCTATTTTACATTTTCATGAGCAATGTATAAAAGTTTAACTTGCTCCATATCTTTGCCAACACTTGATACTGTCAATCTTTTCAATGTTAGCATTCTAGTAACTAGGTAATAGTATCTCATTGTGGTTTTAACTTGAAATTTCTTGATGACTAATAATGTGGAGCAGCTTTTTGTATGCTTCTTGGCCATTCATATATTTTCTTTTGTGAAGCATCTGCTCCAGCTTTTTACCCATTCTTTACATGAATAGCTTGTCTTCTTCCTACTGAGTTGTAAGAGTTCTTCTATACTCCAGAAACAAGTCCTATGTCAGACATATGGACTGGAAATATTTTCTCCCAGTCTGTGGCCTGACTTTTCATGTTCTCAATTAAGCCTTTTAAAAACCAGAAGTTTTCATTTATATCAACTGACCACATACATGTGAGTCATTTCTGTATCATATATTATTTTCATTGATCCATGTATGTCTATCTTTACACTAGTACTATGAGGATATAACATTCAAAAACACAGTTAAGGGCTGAAATTAAGTAATATAAGTTCCCTAAGTACGTTTTATTTCATAAAATTCTTTTGGCTAGTCTAGATTCTTTGCATTTCCACATAAACTTTAGAATAAGCTTGTCAATTATCTCAAATGCAAGCTTGCTGGGATTTTGATTGGAATTGCAGAGTTTAAAGATCAATTTCGGGAGAAGTGATGTATTAACAAAATACTATCTTCCAATCTATGAGCATTGATATGGTTTGGATCTGTATCCCCACCCAAATCTCATGTCAAATTGTAATCCCCAGTGTTAAAGGTGGGGCCTGGTGGGAGGTGATTGGATCATGGAGGCAGGTTTCCCTCTTGGTACTGTTCTCGTGATAGTGAGTTCTTGCAAGATCTGGTTGCTTAAAAGTGTGTAGCACTCCCACTCCCCACACTCTCTCTTCCTCCTGCTCCAGCCATGTGAAGGGCTGGCTCCTACCTCTGCCTTCTGCTATGATTATAGCTTTCCTGAGGCTTCCCGAGAAGCTGAGCAGATGCCAACATTATGCTTCCTATGCAGCCCGCAGAACTGTGAGCCAATTAAACCTGTTTTCTTCATAAATTATCCAGTCTCAGGTATTTGTTTATAGCAGTGTGAGGACAAACTAATACAAGTATAGTGTATATTTATTGATTTATTTAGGTCTTTTAACATTTCAGCAATATTTTATAGTTTTCATATAGTTTTTATACATGTTTTGCTGAATTTTTTTCCTAACAATTTTAGATTTGGGAATAATACTACAAATGGTGCTTTTTTAAAAAAATAAAGTATTCAGCTTCTAATTGCTTTATTTTACATCCATTATTGGCTTATAAGCCTTTTATTATTTTTTAATGGTTTCTCTGGGGTCTAGGTTTGAATACAACATAACAGCCTAAGAGCAATATAATTCCATTTATCCCTTCATGCTTTCTATTACAATTGTTATATATTTACTTCTATATAACTTTGCAAAATGTTGCTGTTGTTATTTAATGTCAATTATCTTTTTAAAGAATTTAAATTTTTTGTTTAAATCAGTCTTCATACTTACCCATGTTTACCACTTCCAGAACCCTTTCATTCTTTACTTAGACACAAATTTCTATCTGGTATGATTTTCCTTCTACGTAAAGAATTTCTTTTAATATTTCTTGAAGTCCAGGCCTACTGGTAATGGGTTATCTCAGCTTTTGTTTGTCCGATAAAGTTATTTTGCCTTCATTTCTGAAAGATATTTTTGTGGTACAAAGAATTCCAAGTTGGCAGTTTTACTTTCCTTCAAAACTAAATGATGTCATTCCATTATCCTGCATAGGCCTCCAGCTGACCTCAGCTGCTACACTCTGAAATCCATGGCCACATATGCAGCAAGGATAAATATCTCATTGCTTTTCTCCACATTAACTGGAAGTAGCAGAAATAAGACCAGCTCATTCCTGAGGGGCATGGGACTCCAATGAGGGACAACTCTGACTTGACGACTATCCAACGTATTGTCCAACTTTCTTTAGATTATATGACAGCCTAAGACATTTCCATCTAACCTTCCCTCCCTCTCCCCTTCACTGGGGGTTAGACAAGCATAGCTCTCCCAGATTTACTCAGTTCCCACCCCACGTCTTCTCATACAGTGATTCCCCTAGTGAAATCTTTGCATGTTTAAGCCAGTCTTAGCATATGCTTCTAGAAGGACCCAGACTAGCATAACTTCAGTATATTTTTTATTTCAGATATCATATTTTTCATTTCCAGATGTTCCTTTTTTTAATATATCTACCATTTCACTCCTCATTATGTTTGTTTCCCTTTAATTATCTGAATATAGTTATATTACCATTTTAACCTCTTTGTCCACTACTTCCATCATCTATGTTATTTCTGAATCTGTTTCTATTGACTGATTTGTCTCCTATTTACGGGTCACAGTTTCCAATTCTTTGGCATGTCTAGTAATTTTTGATTAGATGCTGAATATTTTAAATGTTACACTGTTGACTAAAAATGTTGGGCTCTATTCTGGCAGGCAGTAAAGTTTGAAAGTATCAGTTTGAACCCTTCAAAACCTATTTTTAAAGGTTTTCTAGGGAAGGTCTGGAGTAGCCTTCCCTCCAGGGATAGTGTAGTCATTCTACTAAGAAATAACCCCCTGTGACTCCAGTAAATATTTCTGGTGACCATCGAAGACACTCCATTCTGAATGGTTGAAGCTTGAATAGCTCTCTGCTCTGTATGAATGCTATGAATGGTTCAGCTTACAACTTCTCAGTCATTTTCCCAGGATTTACAGAAATTCCCCAATAGTTGCATGGCCTAATGTTCAACAAAGACCCAAAGGGACCTCATAGACTTCTGGAGCTTTTTCTCTGAGTAGCTTCCTCTTCTCTGGTACTCTACTCTGCAACTTCTAGCTGTGTCAGCCTCTCCAAAGTCCAATCTCCATCTCCTCACTCAGCAAGACCGCTGTGGTCTATCTGGTTTCCTCTTCCATGTGCCCATTCCCTGGAGACTACCTTCAGGTAGAAATTAAGGGAGCTCGGCCACACATGGTGTCTCACACCTGTAATTCCAGCACTCTGGGTAGCCGAGGATGCCGGATTACCTGAGGTCAGGAGTTCAAGACCAGCCTGGCCAACATGGTAAAACCCCATCTCTACTAAAATTACAAAAATTAGCCAGGCGTGGTGGCACACACCTGTAATCCCAGCTACTCAGGAGGCTGAGGTAGGAGAACCGCTTGAGCCTGGGAGACAGAGGTTGCAGTGAGCCGAGATTGTGCCACTGCACTCCAGCCTGGGCCAATGGAGTGAGACTCTGTCTCAAAAAAAAAGAAAAAAAAGAAATTAAGGAAGCTCATAGGGATCATCTTGTTTTTGCCCCTTCTCTCAAAGATAAGAGTCCTATGCTGACTACTGTCCAATGGTTGAAAACAGTTTTTTTAATATATATCTTTTGTCCAATTTTCTAGTTGTTTGGGGCCATCCAGGTCTAGTTCTAGAAACTCTCTCATGGCTGTCAGTAGAAATCCATGCCTAATTTTTAAAGTATTTTTGTATCCGTTATTGGATTTCAGCCTTATAAGAACCCCATGAGGCAACTGCAAGTGAAGAAATATACAGCCAATCAAGGAACAAAATAATTCGGACTATTATAATAGTAATAATAATAATAACTAATATTTATTGAGTATTTACTATGTGACAGGCAACATATTAAGTACATTGCATATGTAAATTCATGTCACCATCACAACAGCGTTATGAGGTAGATAATTTTTGCAGAAAAGGAAACTTAAACACAGAGAGGCTGAATAACTTGCCTAATATTGCAAAGCTGGTCAACAGCAGAACTAGGATAAGAAACAAGGCCATCTGGCACTAATGCCCAGACCATAATCACTGTATTGTAAAATCTGTTGTTATTTTCCTATTGTATAAACAAAACCTTCTGTACACAAAACAACAGGGGAATGGGAAGAGTAAGGGTTATGAGAAAAAGAATCCTGCCATCCTTGTGAGATTAAAACAAGAGAGAAAAAGAATAAGACCCAGAATAGAGCAATTATTATCAAGTGCCATATTTTCTTTCGGGAGGAGGGTGAGAAAATTGTATTCCCAAAGGCCCTTTGTGGTTTGGGTATGAAATAAAATATATTCTCAGAATACTATATTCTAATTTGGAGTTTTTAAACGTATATTCTATAGATATCATGCAGTAAATGGTAGCTAGCTTATAAAAACCTTTTTAGCTATAATACAGCCAAAAAATATCACAGCTTTATAAATATTTACTGAGGGCCTAGTAAGTGCCACAAATTATTCTAAGAGCTGAAGACACTATAAAAGTTAGATAAATTCCTTACTGTCCTGGAGCTTACATTCCTACAAAAGAAAAACAACATATAAACAAAATACACGAAACACACTAAATAAGTGTATACAGTAACTTCAAAAAGGGAGAAATGCTGAAAAACAAAATGGACTGATGTGATAGAAAAAGGGTGAGCACGGGGATGTTACTTCAGACTGGGTAATCAGAGAGCAGATTGCTGAGAAAATGACAAATGAGCAGAAATCCAAAGGACAGGAAGACAGGCATCAGAAAACCAGAGAAAAAAGGTTTTCAGACAGAGTCATAACACAAAGTTGTACAATAACTATGTTCAAAAAAATGAAGAAGGCCCATCTGGCTAAAATGTAGTGAAAATAAGCACAGTTTAAGATGAAGTTGATTTGGTAGGCAGGGACTCAGTATTTTTTTAAATCTAATTTAATTATTCTTCCTTATATTACTTTTGATCAAGTTTAATAGCCTCTTAAATATTTTTTCGCTGGGCATGGTGGCTCACACCTGTAATCTCAGCACTTTGGGAGGCCAAGGCAGGCAAATCACTTGAGGTCAAGAGTTCGAGACCAGCCTGGCCAACATGGCGAAATCCCATCTCTACTAAGAATACAAAAATTAGCTGGGCATGGTGGCACACACTTGTAATCCCAGCTACTCGGGAGGCTGAGGCAGGGAGGATTGCTTAAACCTAGGAGGAGGAGGTTGCAGTGAGCCAAGATCCATGCCACTGCACTCCAGCCTGGGAGACAGAGCAAGACTCCACCTCAAAAAAATATATATCGTTTTAGTTATTTTCTAAAGCAGTATATAGATTACTCAAAAATAAATGCTAAAGAGCAAAAAACATAATCATGTTATAGTGTTCTCCATCCAAAATAAAGCATTCAATCCCACTGGTTTTAGTGAAATGACTCAATGTTTCGACATACAGGCAGAAAACAAGAGTTATTGTGTTTGTCTACGATGCTGATATCTCTTCTCTGTCACAGGAAGTTCAGAGGGAATCCGATGGCAATAACAGAACAGCTTTTCCTTCCATACATTAGTGTGGTCCAGAAAAACAGCAAAGTTAATGAACTTTTAACAGGCATTTACAGGAGTTTCTAAAGATGTTTTATGGATGTACTCAAAGTATTCATAAATGAGGAGAATTTACATTTGGTCTTCTTCTAAGACAGACTAGTCAACCTTACAGAGTTCTGTAAGATAAAAATCTTTATGCCTAAAACACCACAAATGAGAATTCACAACCTAACATTAGCTAGTTAATTGATCTTGATTGTTTATTTTCCACCCTTTATTCCCAATTTGAGATGCTAGTATTTCATAGCTTAAGCACCATTTTATGTTTTATATTAAGTTATAATAAAAGATTACACCAGAATCAAAAATAAAAACAGACCTAAAAGCTAATATATTGGTTCCTCAACTTTGATTCATGTTTACAAAAATTATTAACAAGAAATCTTATCACCACTCTTACCAGTTCTTTTTTTTTTTTTTTTTTAAAGAACAAAGAAAAAAGTGCTTCTTGCTTAGTATTACTTCATTTTCTTTTAAATTCTCAAACTCTTCAACACTACATGGAAGATACCAGTCAAAGGCACACAGGCCTGATTTTAGATTTCTGGATGATCTGAAGTGTATTCTGTCCCAACCAAAGGCCTATTAGGCTACTATTCCTGCTGGTCATACATATGTCTTCTAAAAATCATGTATTTATTCAAATCAACGATTCTCATACTGTCAAGTGTAATTTTTCTAATATATTTTCTTCACAGAGGACAATGCTTTAAGATTTTTATAAAAATATGGCTCTCAACAGATACCAAACACAGCAAAGAGACAGACAAAGGCATAGTATCTTTCTAATGGTTGCACTAATAGAGAAGGCAATATAATATTATTTATCTCCCAGTATGATGCAGTATAAAGCACAAATGTTACCTATGACATATACTTGCCAAAAATATTTAGACTGTAAATCTAATCTCTACACCTAACTTTCAGTTTACACATGAGATAGAGGAACAAATTAAATGACACACACAAGGAAGCAATCAAATAAAAAATTGGTCTGGACTTTTCCATCAGTCAATGTCATGGGGGATAAAAGTAGAAAACCCAAGGATGCCAAAAGACACTAAAGAGACATAATAACCAAATATAATGTGTGAACTCCTTAGATCCTGGTTTTAAAAACATGTCCTGTAAAAGACATTTGGGGGAAAACTGGAAAAACCTAAACATGAACTAATATTAGATATAAAATTATTAATTTTCATAGGTTTGGTAAAAGATATGTTAGGTAAGATAATATCCTTATTCTTAGAAAAAATATGAGGAATTAGGAGTAGGTGTCATAATGTCTGAAACTTACTTTCAAATAGATCAGCAAAAAAACCCTGTAAATATGCAATTATGTATGCCTGTGCGTGTGTGTGTGTGTATGCATGTGTAGAAAGACAGGGATAAAGCAAATATTAAGAATTGTTGAGTCTAGATAGAGGAAATACGAGATTGTCCTATTCTTTTGTTTTGTTTTGGAGACAGTGTCTCACTCTGTCACCCAAGCTGGAGCCCAATAGCAGAGTCACACCTCACCGTAGCCTCAACCACTGGGCTCAAGCAATCATCCTGCCTTGGCCTCTCAAAGCACAGAAATTACAGACACAAGCCACCACACACAGCCAGAATTTTTTAAAACTGGAACTGGAATCATACTAGATATTTATTTATTTGTTTATTTATTTGACAGGGTCTCGCTCTGTTGCCCAGGGTGGAGGGCAGTGGCAAGATCATAGCTCACCGCATCCTCGAACTCCTGGGCTCAAGCGATCCTTCTACCTTGGCCTCCCAAAGTGCTGGGATTACTAGTATAAGCCACCGTATCCAGCCAGTTGTACTATTCTTTAATACAGATCTGAAATTTTTTCAAAATAAAAAAGGCCTTTTCCACCATAGATTATAGAGATACCATTCTATATTTTCTTCTATTAATTACATAGTTTTACCTTTCACAAATTTTTAATCCCTCCAGGGTCCATCTTTGTGCATGGTATTAGATACAGATACACTTTTATTTTCCTCTATGTAGTAATCCAGTTTTCTCAACAGAATCTACTAAAAAATTTGTCTTTTCCCCACTGACTAATGAAAAATGATTTTTGGTTCTTCTTAAAAATCTAAGCAGAAAAAGGAGAAAAGGAATAAAAAAGTAAGAAAAAGCGGAAAGGAAAAAAGAAAAAAAATGGGTGCATATAGGAACAACTTAGCTAAGGAAGGGCTAAAAATAAATGAAGCTATTATCAAATTCCTGTACAGCAAGTCATATTTACTCAAGTATATAAGAAGTAAATGGCAAAGAATAACTAAGTACCTATTTTTTTAATGTATGTGCCCTCAAAGCTATTCAGGAAAATGCCTAATTTACCTGATACATAATGTCATAAGCAGAAAGTTTCCAGTGATAAGACCACCTTTTACTGACCAATCACTTGAATTACATTTTACTTAGCATTTACTCTTCTTTAGGCACAACAAAAATGATGGCAAAGCAGGGACATAATTAGCATCCTGAAAACTATTTTACAAACTTTCATTTTTCAGGTGACTTTGAAACACCTTATTTCTTTGATTAATTTCGCACCTAGAATAGATTTTAAAAACATGAATTTATCAAATTCATAACTCTTCATCCCATTACTGACAGTGAGCTAGAAAATGTAAGCTGTTCTCCATTAAAAAAAAAAACTTTAAATATGTACCTTTTATTTTCAGCCAAACTGGCTCCTTCGTCCTTCAGCTGTTTACTTTTCTCAGCACAGCCTTCAAGAAGAATTTCTTTCCTACGTTTAATGGCATGAAGCCAGTTCCCTTCATCGTTGTCAACTACATCCTTCTCATCAGCAGCTTCAGCTTCAAACTGCTGGGAAGTGACCTTTGAGACCTTCTCACCAATTTTCCTCTTCCACCCAAAGGAAGCCATTCTGGAAAATTACAAAGAAAGAGCTTTAAAATTCAAAGTTGGTCTTTTTTTTTTTTTTTTTTTTTTTTTTTTTGAGATGGAGCCTCACTCTTGTTGCCCAGGCTAGAGTACAATGGCACGACCTCGGCTCACCGTAACCTCTGCCTCCCGGGTTTAAGTGATTCTCCTGCCTCAGCCGCCCGAGTAGCTGGGATTATACGCATGCACCACCCACGCCGGCTAATGTTTGTATTTTTACTAGAGACGGGGTTTCTCCATGTTGGTCAGGCTGGTCTCGAACTCCCGACCTCAGGTGATCTGCCCACCTCGGTCTCCCAAAGTGCTGGGATTAAAAGCATGAGCCACCACGCCCGGCCCAAAACTTGGTGGTTTATGGAAGTATTCCAACCAATAGGTAAAGAGGAAATAACAGGATTAGACTATCACCATTTTTCAACCCTAATTAGTGGCTGTAGGCAATAATCATCAATGGCCACTAACATCACTAAGAAAGACAACTGGACATCACACACCTCCTGATGGAAGCAGCATGCCACTCATGAAGTAAGTGCTCCTACAAAAATTAACCCTGAGTCAGACCAGGCCTCTACCATTTTATAAGAAACACGGGATAAAGTGAAGCATGCTCAATAACACATCAGAGATGCAGATAGCAAAAAACAGAAACTAAAGGAAAATAAAGCTGGTTTCTTCAAGAAATAAACTGCCAGGAAAGAAAGAAGAGAAAGAACGGAGGTAACTCCTAAATTAAGAGAGACTTAAGAGACATACTAACCAACATAACGTGTGGATCTTGTTTCACTCCTGATTCAGAAAAGCCAATGAGAAGAAAACTTTTTTTTTGAGACAAAGTTTCGTTCTTGTTGCCCAAGCAGGAATGCAATGGCGCAATCTCGGCTCACTGCAACCTCTGCCTCCAAGGTTCAAGCAATTCTCCTGCCTCAGCCTCCCGAGTAGCTGGGATTGTAGGCAGGCGCCACCACACTTGGGTAATTTTTTGTATTTTTAGTAGAAACGGGATTTCACCATGTTAGCCAGGCTGGTCTCAAACTCCTGACCTTAGGAGATCTGCCACCTCGGCCTCCCAAAGTTCTGGGATTACAGGCGCGAGCCACTGCACCCAGCCAGAAGGAAACATTTATGAAATAGGAGTAATGGGAACACCGATTTGATATTTGATGATATTAAGAAATTACTGGTTTTTTTTTTTTTTTTTTTTTTTGAGATGGAGTTTTGCTCATTTCCCCAGCTGGAGTGCAATGGCACGACCTTGGCTCATTGCAACCTCTGCCTCCCAGGTTCAAGCGATTCTCCTGCCTCAGCCTCCCGAGCAGCTGGGATTACAGGCATGCGTCACCATGCCTGGCTAATTTTGTATTTTTAGTAGAGACGGAGTTTTGCTATGTTGGTGAGGCTGGTCTTGAACTCCTGACCTCAGGTGATCCACCCACCTCAGCCTCCCAAATTGCTGTGATTACAGGTGTGAGCCACCGCACCTGGCAAATTATGGCAATTCTTTTGTGTGATAATGGTATTGTAATTATGCTTACAAAAGGAACCCTTAGCTTTTAGAAATATAAACTGAAATATTTCATATGAAATTATAAGACATCTAGGAATTGTTTTAAAGTAATCAGTGGAGGTTGGGAGTGCAATGGAAGAGAAAATATACACGAAATTAAATTGCTTTTAATTGATAACTAATGAAGTTGAATGATGAGTACACAGTGTTCATTGTACTTTTTCCTTTCATATGTGTTAAAATTTTCCATAATAAAAAGGTTTTAAAAGATTCAAACTTGGTAAATGACTTAACTCACAAAATTATTGGGTAAATTTTAAAATAACAGATGCTGGCTGGGCACGGTGGCTCACGTCTGTAATCCCAGCACTTTGGGAGGCCAAGGCCAGTGGATCATTTGAGGTCAGGAGTTTGAGACCAGCCTGGCCAAACCCCATCTCTACTAAAAATACAAAAATTAGCCAGGCGTGGTGGTACATGCCTGTAATCCCAGCTACTCAGGAGGCTGAGGCAGGAGAATTGCTTGAACCCGGGAGGCGGAGGTTGCAGTGAGCCTGGGCAACAGAGCAAAACTCCATCTCAAAAAATAAATAAATAAATAACAGATGCTGAACTTTTTGGTAAATCTGCAATGATATACAAATGTAAGAAATAAAGAGAGGATAAATGATAAAACAAAGTTAACGGAAATCCTGAAATAATTCAACAAATATTTATTTAGAGAAGAGATTAACTGAGGGATCCAAAAATTTACTAGTTGTATAGATGGTCTTCAAGATACTGAGAAACACTGGGAACTGTATATAAATTGCACAAAATTCTTTATATCTGTGTACCTTTTGGAGAACAGTGTTTAAGCTTTCATTCCATTCTTAAAGGAGTCTATAACCACAAGGAGATTTTGATCAAATGATCAACTAGAGAAACAGAGAAAAAAAGTGATGAACCAAAAAACGTAAAGAAAAGAAAAGCAACGAATCAGAGGCTTTATGAAACTACCAAAGAATGGGCATTGTGGGAGTATGGGAGGGACAGAAATGAAATACTGCATAAGTTCGAGCAAGTTTCAAGGTCTTCATTACTGATACACATGGCTGAAGTGATGTATAAGTACAGGCCTATCTCAGAGTTGTTGCACGGTCAGTTCCAGACCACTGCAATAAAGTAAATAATACCAAAAAGTGGGTCACACAAATGCTTTGGTCTCCCTAAGCATATAAAAGTTACGTTTACACTATACTATAGTCTATTAAGTGTTATAGCATCATATCTTTAAAAATGTGCATGCCTTGCTAGGTGCAGTGGCTCACACCTGTAATCCCAGCACTCTGGGAGGCTGAGGTGGGCAGATCATGAGGTCAGGAGTTTGAGACCAGCCTGAACAACATGGTGAAACCCCGTCTCTACTAAAAATACAAAAATTATCCGGGCGTGGTGGCATGCGCCTGTAATCCTAGCTACTCGGGAGGCTGAGGCAGGAGAATCGCTTGAACTCGGGAGGCAGAGGTTGCAGTGAGCCGAGATTGCACCACTGCATTCCAGCCTGAGTGACAGAGCAAAACTCTGTCTCAAAAAAAAAAAAAAAAAAGTACATGCCTTAATTTAAAAATATTTTATTGCTAAGAAATGCCAATGATCATCTGAACCTTCAACAAGTCTAATCTTTTTACTGATGGAGAGTTTTTCCTCAATGTTGATGGCTGCTGACTGATCAGGGTGGTGGTTACTAAACGCTCGTGGCTGTGACAATTTTTTAAAATATGACAACAGTGGTCAGGCATGTTGGCTCACGCCTGTAATCCTAGCACTTTGTGAGGCTAAGGCAGGTAGAGGGCTTGAGCCCAGGAGTTTGAGACCAGCAAAACCTCCTCTCTACAAAAAATTTTAAAAAACTATCCAGGCGTAGTGGTACACATCTGTGGTCCCACCTACTCAGGAGACTGAGGCGGGAGGATCACCTGAGCCCAGGAGTTTAAGGCTGCAGTGAGCCATGATCATACCACTGAACTCCACCCTGGCATCCTGGGCGACAGGGTAAGACTTTGTCTCCAAAAAAAAAAAAAAAAAAAACACGACAACAATGAAGTTATTTGGTAGCATTTTACCCACAGTAGAATTTCTTTCAAAATTAGAGTCGATACTGTTAAACCCTGCCACTGCTTTATCAACTAAGTTTATATAATGTACTCTAAATCCTTTGTTGTCATTTCAACCATCTTCACCAGGAGTAGATTCCATCTCAAGAAACCACTTTCTTTGCTCATCCCTAAGAAGCAACACCTCATCCTTTCAAATTGTATCATGAGATTGCAGGAATTCAGTCACATCTTCAGGCTCCACTTCTAATTTGAGTTATCTTACTATTTCCACCACATCTGCAGTTATTTCCTCCACTGAAGTCTTGAACCCCTCAAAGTTATCCATGAAGGTTGTAATCAATTTCTTCCAAATTCCTGTTAATGTTGATATTTTGACCACCTCCCATGAATCACAAATATTCTTAATGGTTATCTATAATTAGAATCCTTTCCAGAAAGTTTTCAATTGACTTTGCCCAAATGAATCAGAAGAATCACTATCTATGGCAGCTATAGCCTTACAAAATGTATTTCTTAAATAGTAAGACTTGAAAGTGAAAATTGCTCCTTGATCCATGGGCTGAGGAAAAGATGCTGTGTTAACAGGCATGAAAACAACATTAATCTTGTATATCTCCATCAGAACTCTTGGATGACAGGGTGCACTGTCAATGAGCAGTAATATTGTGAAAGGAATCTTTTCTTCATGAGCAGGTCTCAACAGTGGGCTTAAAATATTCAGTAAACCATGCTGTAAACAGATGTGCCATCATCCAGGCTTTGTTGTTCCATTTATAGAATACAGGCAAAGTACATTTAGCATAATTCTCAAGGGCAATAGGATTTTGAGAATGGTAAATAGACATTGACTTCAATTTAAAGGTCCCAGTTACATTAGCCCTCACAAAGGAGTGAGCCTGTCTTCTGATGCTTTAAAGCCAAGCATTGACTTCTCTGCAGCTATGAAAGTCCTGGAGAGTATCTTCTTCCAATAGAAACCTGTGTCATCTACACTGAAAATCTTGTGACCACGCGCAGTGGCTCACACCTGTAATCTCAGCACTTTGGGGGGCCAAGGCAGGAGGATCACAAGGTCAAGAGATAGAGACCACCCTGGCCAACATGGTGAAGCCCTGTCTCTATTAAAAATACAAAAATCAGCTGGACATGGTGGCGCATGCCTGTAGTCCCAGCTACTCAGGAGGCTGAGGCAGGAGAATTGCTTGAACCCAGGAGGTGGAGGTTGCAGTGAGCCAAGATCACGCCATTGCACTCCAGCCTGGGCAAGAGAGCGAGACTCCGTCTCAAAAGAAAAAAAAAAAAAAAAGAAAATCTCATTTAGTGTAGCAAGTTCATCAATTATCTTAGCTAGATCTTTTCTGGATAACATCAGCATTTGCTGCTTTACTTTGCACTTTCATGTTATGAAAATGGCTTCTTAAACCTCACAAACAAACCTCCAGTAGTTTCAAACATTGGCAGTTTCTTCACCTCTCTCAGCATTCACAGAATTGAAGAGAGTTAGAAACTTGCTCTAAATTAGGCTCCTGCTTAAGGGAATATTGTGGCTGATTTGATCTATCTAGACGATTCAAAGCTTCTCCATATTAGCAATAAAGCTGTTTTTGCTTTCTTATCATTTGTGTGTTTACTGAAGTAGCACTTTCAATTTCATTGAAGAACTTTTCCTTTGTATTCACCACTTGGCTGTTTGGTGCAAGAGGCCTAGCTTTCAGCCTGTATTGGCTTTCGACAGGTCTTTCTAAAATCATTTCCAGCTTTTGATTTAAAATGAGAGATGTGTAACTCTTCCTTTCACTTGGACACTTAGAGGGCATTGTAGGATTAACTGGCCTAATTTCAATATTGCTGTGTCTCAGGAAATAGGGAGACCCAAGGAGAAGAAGAGAGATGGGAATAGCTAGTTGGTGGTACAGCATTCAAAACACACATTTATTGATTAAGTTCATATGGTCATGGTTCATGGCACCCCAAAACGATTACAATTGTTAACACCAAATATCGATTACAGATCACCATAACAGATACAGTAATAATTTAAAAGTCTGAAATATTTCAAGAATTACCAAAATGAGGCCGGGCGCGGTGGCTCACGCCTGTAATCCCAGCACTTTGGGAGGCCGAGGCGGGCAGATCACCTGAGGTCAGGAGTTCGAGACCAGCCTCAAACCCTCGTCTCTACTAAAAATACAAAATTAGCCGGGCGTGGTAGTGCATGCCTGTAATTCCAGCTACTCTGGAGGCTGAGGCAGGAGAATTGCCTGAACCCGGGAGGCGGAGGTTGCAGTGAGCCAAGATCGCGCCATTGCACTCTAGCCTGGGCAACAAGAGCGAAACTCTGTCTCAAAAAAAAAAAAAAAAAAAAAAAGAATTACCAAAATGTAGCACAGAGACATTAACTGCACACATGCTATTGGACAAATAGCACGAAAAGACTTGCTGGACACAGGGTTACCGTGCACTTGCAATGTGCAAAAACACAGTATCTATGAAGTGCAATAAAGTGAAGCACAATAAAATGATCCCTGTAATTACTAGAAGAAAGGTGAGAAAAAAAGTGAGGGTGGCTGTGAGGTCATTCACATGATAAGACCTATGGTAATGGCAGAATTTGGAGGGGTAAGAAAATTGTGAGTCGTATATCTGAGTTCTTAATGAATATGACAGAGTGCCAATAAATCACAGCAATCAAGAAATATACAGGCTGGGCTGGGCGCAGTGGCTCACACCTGTAATCCCAGCACTTTGGGAGGCAGAGGCGGGCGGATCACCTGAGGTCAGGAGTTCAAGACAAGCCTGTCCAACATGGTGAAACCCCATCTCTACTAAAAATACAAAAAGTAGCCGGGCATGGTGGCGCATGCCTGTAATCCCAGCTACTCGGGAGGCTAAGGCAGGAGAATCGCTGGAACTTGGGAGGTAGAAGTTGCAGTGAGCCGAGATTGCACCGTTGCACTCCAGCCTGGGCAACATGAGCAAAACTCCATCTCAAAAAAAAAGAAAGAAAGAAATATACAGGCTGATATAGGTGAACCACAAGCTTTCCACAGGAACTGAGATTTTTTTTAAAATCTGGAGGACTAATGGATTATAAACTATGCTGGGGAATAAGGACAATGCAAACTCTCTCCCCAGGCCGATCATAATATAGGAGAATGAGTTTCCCATGTTTGAAAATGACTATAAGTATCGTAGGAGAAGATGGCTGAAAACGGAAGTGTGGATACTATGGAATGGAAGTTAAAAGGCACACAGTGAGGACAACCTGAGAAAATACAGATCATTAGAAAAGACTCACAAGATATCAGTGTAAGACAAGATAAAAAGAAGTCTTGTATTTATGATTATCCCTAATGGTAACAAGAATGATGGCCACGTTTTCCGGTTTCAAGATTCCAAATGAAACTTTCTTTATTCATAAGGTGAGGCAACAGGCACTGTGGGAACCCTACCAATACTAATGGAAACCTAGTGTGTTTACTGGAGGTAAATTACAATAAAAATCATTGATCAAAAGAAAAAAAAGTAAAAAAAAATCATTGATCAGATCGGTAGATTATATGAGGGGCTGTGATAGGGTGGGAAGGAAAGGAAAGTGAGAAACAGATCCACACATTTTTTAAAATTAATAGGCCATTCAGACTCCGATTACCCTCCCCATCTTCCAACCCAAACCACTGTTATAAATGCTGGGGACAAGTATAAGTTAAGGCCCAAGGTGGTGGTTCTCAACCATATGTGAAAAAACCACGCCACTGTTGCCTCAGGTGTGTGAGCCATCTCCTCCATAGACCCCTTGAGACCTTCTAGAGATCAGAGGCTGCAGAGGTCAGGACAGACTGAGGTTATGAGAGTGTGGGAGGCCTGATGCCACTAGCAATCGACAAGTTGAACCTGAAAGAGGCAGACAAAAATACATTCCTCTCAGACAAAAAGAGGAGTTAATATTGAGTGAAACATACAGGCAAGTTCAGGGATGGAGGGAAAGGAAAATGAGGAATTTCATGCCCCAAGCTTCACATTTCTCCAGCAAACAGCGGCTAGTCATCTGCTCAAAGTAAAAGGAAAATAACAGATCTGAGTTCTTGAGAAAAAGGGAAAAGATCTAAAATAGTCACTGTGGAGATAAGGAAAAGCAACAAAGGAAAAATAGAGATACCAAACAGTAGTATCAAGGGCCCACTACGGTGTAAAAGCATGAATCTGTTATAAAGGCCATTAGCAAAGTTTTATATTTTCTTGAAAAGTGTCTGGAAACAACAGAGTACAGTCAATTTCAATACACGATATGTGCTACAAGAGAGTAAACAAAGGATGCCATGACATCAGAGAAGGGACACACTTGAGGCTTTCTGGAGGACTTAAGCTTTGAAGAAAATTTAGCCAGGCTTAAAAAGGTATGTGAATCCTAGAACATGCAAAGCACTTTCTGCATTGGAAAATTTAACACTCCCGGTTATTTCAGATATCTTAAGCCGTACGAGTTTATTGTTCCTCTATGACTATCTGAACATGAAATTAAAACTTCTTATGAAGGAGGCTTTCCTGAGTCTAGTTAGAAGCACGAGGCGCCAACATCCTAGACTTAACATTTTTTTACCAGAGTAAGAAACCATGAGAGTAAACCACAATCACACCGCTTTCATGTTAAACTCGTGAAACCAGACAAATTCAACCTTTTATACAGGATTATATTTCAGGAATGGCATAACGATTCTAAATAACGACGCTGTATTCTAAATTCCTGTACTGTTAAAATGATCCCTATAGTAGGCGCTCAATAACTGTTGACGGCTTGACATTTACCCAGCCTCCAGAGAGGGCTTGTCTTGAGTGTGTCTGAGAATGCAGCACCCAAAGGGAAAAACCACTACATGAACAAGATCAGGAAATCACAACAGCATCCTTCTGGGTAAACGGAGGTATTCGGAGGTGAGGAATCCAAGAAACGATTTACCCAAAAACGCCACCGCAAGAGAAAAACGAGTATTAGTGACTTTCCCTTCATCGGTCAACAATAATAAAAATGCTCAGAAAGGCTGCCCCGGACGTCACCTGCGCGTTTACGGACCGCCCCGGGCCGCAGACACCTCTCCAGCGGGGGCGGCCGGCTTGGTCCCGCCCGTCCCACCGCGCAGGGAAGGTTGCGGCCGCGCAGCTCGGCGAAGGTGCCACGGCGGGCCCGACCCCCAGACTCGCTTGTCCCTGGAGACCAACCCTAGCGACCAGGCTCTGCCGGATCCCGTCGGGTTTCAACTCCCATTCCGAAGGTCCTTTCTCCCCTAATCACAGCACCCACTCGCCTCTTTTTCCTCCTCTTCCTCAGCTTCCACCGCCGACCGGGCAGCCCCAGTTACCTGATAACGGTTCCCAAGGCCCCGTGTTTACATTCTTTCCCACTGGAAGCAGAAATTATCACGCCCAAATTCCTACCTGCCTGCCCTGGATCCCTGGTTTCCTAAGAAACGGGTTTGGCCCACCCCTGGGCGTTCGAACAGTCCAGAGAAGCGGGCAAAGGAAAGACGACTCAGTCTTTCCCCTCCGCCAATCCCTTCTCCGGGAACACAAATCCCAGAAGTCACCGCGGCCGCCCCCAATGCATGACCTTCTGGGATTTGTAGTAGTCAGGGCCACGCGGCTGGGCGCGCCCTCTAGCAGCAGCCCTGAGTGACCGCAGCGCACGAGCGCGGGAAAATGAGGCTGCGCGGGCTGAAGAGCGCACCGAGAGGAGCCTCCCCCGCCGTACTGCGCAGCGTGGCGTCCCGTCAGTGGGGAACAAGGTGAGGGGAAAACTATTTTACGGGATTCAAAGGATTAGGATATGCTCCTGCCCGGAGGGGTTTACAGCCTAGCTGATGAGGTCGGCCAGACGCAGAGAACAGAGGCAGAACTCAGTTATAAAGGGCTCGAGGCGGCCGGGCGGGGAGGCTAGTCAGGGAGGCTCGAGGCTGAACTGCAGGCTTCACGTGAAAGTGACAAGTGAGTTGGACCCAGAAGGCAGAATTACGGCCTGAACGTAGCTGTGCATCACGTCTTGAAAATAAACGAGCACATGTAACAAAGGTAATCAAGATTGTTAATTTATCCAACTCTCCTGCCCAAAAGAAGACTAATTTGGAATTCATACTTTCTCAGCCTCAGCACCATTAACATCTCAAACTGGATAATGCTTTGTTGGGGGACGGGGTGTCCTGTGCATTGTAGGGTGCTTAGCAGCATCTCTGGTCTCTGTCCACGGGATGTCACCACCAGTCAATTGTGACAGCCAATGGTTTCCCCAGACAGTGAAATTTCCCCTGTAAGAAAAACCATCCCTTCCACCCTGCCCCGTTGAGAACCACTGATGTCGACCAGCGATTGTCCTGAGGGTCACCGACACCCTTTCAAAGCCAAAATTATTTTCATACTAATATGAAGACGTGATTTGCCCTTTGCACAATGCTGACGTTTGCACTGATGGTGGAAAAGCAATGGTAGGTCAAGGTGCCGGCACGTCCACAGGAATTACAGTAATGACACCCAACCGTACTGGAGCTCTTCACCACCACACGCTCACAGTAAGAACAATGGGCTGGGTGCGGTGATTCACGCCTGTAATCTTAGCTCTTTGGGAGGTCAGAAGTTCGAGACCAGCCTGGCCAACATGGCGAAACCCCGTCTCTACCAAAAACACAAAAACTAGCCAGGCCTGGCGGCGCGCACCCGAATCCCAACTACTCGGGAGGCTGGGGTGGGAGGATCCCTTGAGCCTGGGAGGTCGAGGCTGCAGTGAGCCAAGGTCATGCCACTGCATTCCAGCGTGGATGATAGAGTGAGGCCTGGTCTCAAAAACAAACAAACAAAAAATGGAAAAATGGATGCTGTCACCAGAGAATATCCCCGAGGAAGTTGTAAAAGTTACTTTATTATAACCACCCCGACACTTAATATTCTTTGTAAAAACTTGGAAGTCCTCACAAAGTACTTCCGCTGCATATTGAAGTATGATGTATCAAAGAAGAGCTATTGTGAGATGGCATTATAAACTGAAGTAAATACTTTTTTTTCCTGGAACACAAAGATATTTACTAAGATGAGTGACAAACCGGTTATTCAGACTTGGGTATTTGACAAACCTTTCTTGAAAATGAACAAAGGGAATCTGTAACTTCAAGAAAAACAAGGAAAGGGAAAGAGGAAGGGGAAAGGAAAGGAAAAAAAGAGAGAAATAGAGAGGGAGGGAGGAAAGAAAAAAATCGAGTTTGTTGTCAATGATAAAATTCAAGATTTTAGGCAAAAAAATATGATTTTGGAAAAATGGTATTCACCATAATGATCTTGGCAGCTTCCCAGTATCTCCAGAATTTTCTGATATAAGTGATGATCAGTTGTGACTTTTATTTACATTGTTTGCTTAAATACATCAATATTTGTGCAGGCTGCATAAGTGAACCAGTAGTATTTGAAAACAATCAATGCATGACTGCGGTAGCCAGCCTCCAAGATGGCATTCACTCCTGGCATTCACATCCTTATGCAATGCCTTCCTACATTGTACCAGGGTTGGTCTGTGTTACCTACAGAAGAGGGCAGAAGTGACCGTTTATCACTTCTGATATTAATTATAAAAGACACTAAGGTGGTGGCAATGTTTCTTAATCTGCCTAGAAGTTTACATGGTCATGTTTCCTGTGTACCTGAAACACTGAAAATTCGTAAGATTCATAAGATTTATCTTATGGTCACATTCATAGTGTCATTAGTTCATAGCAGCCATAAGAAGGAATAGAGTTTGCAGAGTGAGTAAATGGTACTTGAAGCTGTGCCCCCTGCCTAGGGGTCTTTGCTAAATCTCTCAAGTAACCTAACCCTGATCTCCTCTACTGTGTTTAAGGGTAGCTCCCACTAAGTTTTTATGCTTCACCCACCACTTCTCTACTAACTCTGACTGGTCTACGATCTTGATTCACCTAACATATTTAATACATGTCTTATGCTGTCTTTTTAAGACAACATGATCATGTTCCAAAATCCTTTAAATTTATCATAATTTATTGGCATTTACAGTAAATAGAACAGTTTATTTACAATAAATAAGATTTCAAAATTTCTGATTTTTCAAACAAGAATTTCTTGGACAATTCTTGTACAGCCAAGGTAAATACCTACAGCAATTTATACATTCCCTAAAAAAACCTTATATACTATTCATAACACTCTTTAGCAGTTTTCTTTTGTTGTTTTAAAGATAAGTGTGTCAACAATCTAGCACAAGCCCCTGCCTGATCATGCCATATGGATACAATATTTAATATTAATTGAATTCTAACAGTAGTAGGATTCTAACCAAATCAACTGTTAGCAACTGATAAATGGTAGTTGCTTTGGCTTTTATTGTATCTATCATGTTTTGTTCAAGTGGTTGGTTTTTAGATGAAATCAAGACTCATGTAGTCGAGATAAAAATCACAATGTTTGAAAACTTAAATGTGGTCAGGCACTATTATATTTCTAGGTACTTTTTTTGTTGTTGTTTTGGTGGGGTTTTTTTGAGACAGAGTCTTGCTCTGTTGCCCAGACTGGTAGTGCAGTGGCATGATCTCGGCTCATTGCAACCTCCACCTCCCAGGTTCAAGCGATTCTCGTGCCTCAGCCTCCGGAGTAGGTGGGACTACAGGCGCCCACCACCACACCCAGCCAATTTTTGTGTTTTTAGTAGAGACGGGGTTTCACCATGTTGGCCAGGCTGGTCTTGAACTCCTGACCTCAGGTGATCCACCCACCTCGGCCTCCCAGAGGGCTAGGATTACAGGTGTGAGCCACTGCACCTGGTCGGTACATTGTTAAAAAGAAAGGTGCACAGATACTTAGCTTTTTTTTTTTTCCATTGAGTTTTCCCAGAGGTTAAAAAACATTAGTACATTGTAACAGATGATAAATGGAGTTTTTCTTTATTATATCATATTTCTAAATCAAGGAAGTTGAAATTATATACTTAAATATACTCTGGTCAAAATATACATGAACCACAAATATTAACTTCTGTCTACCAACAATTTACAGTTACGTTGTATGTGGAATTTCATTCTTGTCAGAACTCACAATGGAAATAAAATTTCTATTATGGGTGGGAAGATGAGGGAAAGAATTAAGGGGAAAAAATTTGGACAGCACACACTTTTCTTTCATTCCAAAGGTGCCAGTCAAAACACAGATGCATGGAGTTCCACATCTAGCCCCAGGCTACCAAGCATTAATTCAATGTGAATGGTGTCACTACAACATCAAAAAGAGCAGTGCTAGGCAGAGAATTTTGTATAAAATCATCTAAAACTCTGAAAAACTACAAAAGCACCTCAAGAAAAAAATTAGGTAAAAGCAATGGAGTTTATTTCAGTGAAATTATTTTAAATTAGATATGATATATTAAGCTCCCATATGCCCCAACCTGGTAAAAAAGTTCCTCTCAGTGAGAAATCAATTATTTTAATGGCAAAATTTTTACATTTCAGTAAAATCTGTTATATTTAAAACTATGTATACAGTACATTTCTGGCAAAAAACCTTATACATCTTTCGGTTGTCAAGACAAAGTAAAAATATGGTTGCATAAAGTCACAAAAAATATAAATTGCTGAAAAGATAATAAAAAAAGATTAAAAATCATTTGCATTGCCTCCCTTACCTCTTCAATATTAGTAACAATTTGCAAACAACAAAAAAATTGTGAAAATTCCGTTGCAACCTTGACACACTTAACCAAAGGTTGTCATTTCAAATATCCTAGCTTAAAAAAGAATTTACTGCAATTGTCTGTGCATTTGTCATACTATTTATAGAAGTGCAATATTTAAATATTTTCAAAATAAAACGCAGTAACTAAAATGAATCACAATAACTTATAAGAGAAGCAAAGTTTACAAAATTAACAATTTTTAGAAGGTCCTATTTAACTGGTTCCTCCTTTTCTTCCCCCCTACCCACAACAGCTTATATAGTGCCATTACTTAATTCTATATACAAATTTGTAACTTTAAAAATACAGTCTTCTGTTAACATCAGGAACATTATGCTGCATTTAGAGACCCTAAGTAAAATTAGAATCCCCTAAAGAGAGGGCCACATAACAAGTAAATACAGTTTTGAACTCATATTTAAATGGAACTTCTATTATTTGTACAGCTTTCAAATTAGAAGTTGAATAGAACAAGCCCTGGACAAAAAGCAGCAAGATTTTTCTTTTGAATTCAGTGCAAGATTCTAGAAGTGCTTTAGTCAAATCTACTAGAGTCACCATTTATGCAAGCTATCATGACATTTGAGTTCATTATCATCTGGTTACATAAGTGCTCACTGGATTTGCCAAAAATAATCCTAAAATATGATTCTTAAAATAGAAAAAATATAGCTCTGTTGCAATGGGAAAATGATTAATACAAAAAAATCAATTTCTTTAAGTTAACATAGGCAAATATATAAATGATACAATATTATCATATGCGATACCAATTTTATCTGAGGTGACTAAATCTTCATTTACATCTATTGTGTGATGCAATTATTAATGACAAAAAGAAAATATCAATGTAAATCAGAAATCTTAGGAAAATCCAATATCTTTAAAAAGTAATTTAAGCCCAAAACAAATGTGACCACGTATTAATAGAATTGATTTGTTCCATATTTTATCAAAATAATAATAATGTTATATCCAACTAAAGAGTTATAACCAAGTGTCATATGTAAACTTTAATTGGATCCTAGCTTGAAATAATCAGCTATAAATTTGGAGTTAACTTCAGAAATTTAAATATGGCTTGATTAGATGATATTGGGGAATTATTACTTTTACAACGGTATTACGGATTTTTAGGAGAATGTCATTATCTGTAGGAGATACTTGAAGTATTTTCACGGTGTTAAGTATGTCTGTAACATCCAAATGGTTCAGGGGGGAAAAAGCATATATACATACACACACAAACACATATATGCATAACTAGCTGTATCTATACATATATAGGTATAGAGAAAACAAATGACAAAACATTAACAACTGCTGAATCTAAATGGTAGATATACATGTGCTTACCGAACAGTTTTTCAATTTTTCTGTTTTTAAAAATGTTCGTGATAAAATTTGGGGGGGAAGTCATATCAGAGCACTTAAAGTTTGTAAGAGATAGTTTTCTATGCACTGAATCAATTTAAAAGATACATAATCAAATAACTAGCAATGTTTGCATATACTCAGTAATGACTGACATGAGCCAGAGGAATTTGTGAAATTGGCAAAAATAATATGATTTATTTACAGTATATGCAACTCAGCTCTTGTAACAAAAAGAACATTTTGTGTACAGAATATCGTGGGAATATTTTAAGATTAAAATTAGTGCTAGAGTATCTGAATATATAAATTCTGTGTTTTTGGACTTATAAAGCTAAAATGAAATTTAAATTAGGTCTGATATCTGATATGACTTACCATACACTACACTTAAAAGGGGGATATGGAGGCCGGGTGCAGTGGCTCACGCCTGAAATCCCACCACTTTGGGAAGCTGAGGTGGTGGATCACACGCGGTCAGGAGTTTGAGACCAGCCTGGCCAACATAGTGAAACCCCATCTCTACTAAAAATATGAAAAATTAGCCGGGTGTGGTGGCACGCGCCTGTAGTTCCAGCTACTCAGGAAGCTGAGGCGGGAGAATCACTTGAACCCGGGAGGAAGAGGTTGCAGTGAGCTGAGACCATGCCATTGCACTCCAGCCTGGGTGACAGACTGAGACTGTCTCAAAAAAACAAAGAGGGAGGGATATGGAAGAAGTTATCCAGACTGTTACTACTGCTGGAAGATACTAGCTATTTAAGAAGTTAAGGAGCCCAGAAAACAAAACCACCTATAAAGGTCTTGAGAATTCTAGGCAAATATTTATTGAATAAATTTATGAAGCAAATATATAACATGTAATAATATATGAAGGCCTTTATGTAAATTAATATTTTCAAAGCCCTGTGTACACTAAATATAAAATAGCCAAAAATCAAGTAAGCCTGAGAGACCTATAATTCACTGTGTATATTATGCTATATACATACTGCACAATGAACAACAAAATGATCTTAATTCATTTCTGCATATTAGGCTTTTAACTATAAATCATGTTCCAATCCCTGTGCAAATTGCATTCCAAAACGCCAGCCCTCGGTTATAATTATGTATAACTTGATTACAAATGGAAGCATTTGGCTGTGACTTATTATGCATGCTTATTGCTGCAAAAGAAATAAGCAAAGTTTTCTGTTTATTGTGCAAGAATTTTAATTAGATTTGCACACATCTCAAAAAATTCTATTGTGTGACTTCCAGGTCTTGGAGTTAGGTCAACAGGAGAAGAGTCAAGTGAGGTCACAGATGAGGTAAGAGAAACTTCTGAGGATTTTCCTTGAGCCTCAGCATCTGAATCACTCCTTTGGCAAGATCGATAGTTGCTAACTGATCCCGATCTCTGTGGAGTAGCAGTCCCTGATTTGGCTTCTGTAATTTCATCTGGGTAAAAAGAATTTCAATTTATTATAGTCTATGACCTTCTCCCAAAAATTTTTGTAACAGTATTGAATTTGCTTCTTTAAGTGGGGCTGCTGGCCAGCTATCAAGAGCACGTTTATTCTAAATACCTTCTAAAATAGTCAATGAGCCTGTATTAAACTATTCACCTTTTTTACATACAGTATGTATTCTCAAGATAGCTAATCAAAGTTGGGTACAGTATAGCTACTCATCAGTTGCAATCCAACGTTAAGAGCCCAGTAAACCAACAATCTAGGGATTAATAAATATTATTCTATAGCAATAAAAAGTAATCCCTCTATATTAAAGTCATGGAATCAATGCACTTAAAATTTGGAAGGTATACTGGAAACCATCTCATCCAACCCCTCACTTTATTGATAAGAAAACAAACCCAGAGAAGTGATTTGCCCAAGGTAACAAGTGAACAAAAAGGTAAGTCTAGAACCCAACTCTCCTAACTCTCAGCTCAGTGCTTTTTACTTTCCACTTTCCCTTCATATTTCATTTAGTATTTCATAAAAGAGCAATAATTCCAATGAATAAAAATCGAAGAAAAACTAAGGTTGGGAACACAATACAAAAACAAAAATGGGCATTCAATTGGTATACCCCAGTACTAGTAAATCTAAGGTTGCAAATTTGATCCAAATACAAGAAAAATAAAACTCATTCCGTATTTCAGACCGCATTAGTATATGTTAGCAGATACATACTATATGGACCTAAAGATAACCAGACAAACTGGTTTGGCCAACATATCATGGCTCAAACCTGTGTCTTTCTGATACTATGTGTGTACTATCTTTGAATTTATAAAGAAGAAAAAAATTCAAAGGTGAACCTCATCTAATAATTCTATGCAACCTTCCATAAGGAAAGGTGATACTATATATATATATATTTTAATATTTTGTAAAGACAGAGTCTCAGTATGTTGCTAAGGCTGGTCTCAAATACCTGGGCTCAAGCGATCCTCCCACCTCAGCCTCCCAAAGTGCTGGGCTGTTTACAGGCTTAAGCCACCACACCTACGCTCAACAGTGTAGCTTAATGCAATTGAATTGGCCAATGAAGAACTGCCATAACTTCATTCTTAACTGAAAACTTATTTAATAATAAATAAAAGCTTACAGAAGAGTCAATATTTATTTCTAAATAAAGCATTGTCTCTTATCAAAATGAACTACACCAAAAAAACAAATGCAGCAGAAAACTATCACCTTAGGATCAGACTACACCTGGCTTTAAGGATTTTACAAGATGATAATCTTAAAAGGACAATATGCTATAAGATTACAAGAATAATAAGATTCATAAATGTTAATATTGCAAAGGCACAAGAAGTCACATTTTTTATTCCTTTCCAGTTGAATTACTAGGAACAAGTCAAGAAGCCTCAAAAGAATCAAAGAGTAAAATATCAAGTTAGTAACAAGGTCTAATCTATGCTGTTTTGTGTGATGTACATACCATCAATACTACGGAAATCCAGTAGATAAGTTCTACTATCCACTTGGTATAACTGTAGACTCATTTTGGAGTAAGTGCTTGTCACAGGATTCTTCCTTCGTACACGCAAATAATATGGGTTTACAACCTAGCACATGGTATAACAAAAACCAAGTCAAAAGTAATTCTTCTATAAAACATTTTATAGACTATGGGTTTACCAAATATGCTAATAATCAAAATGTTCTTTCTTTCTTACCTTCCATTCATAATCCAATTGTTTAATTGCTCTACATACTTCTGCCATAATATCATTTGGTCGACTTTGACTTCTAATTCCTAAATGCCATTTTGCTTTCCTTACACCTTGGTGTTTGGATTTCTGTGGATTTAATTCATCAAGGGTATGGCGTGCCCTTGGTGTTTCAGCAACCAAGAATGGTACTCTTTCAGGATGGGGCCGAGTCAGGTGATGATCATCAAGAAAAGAATCAGGTGGGCTTGTCGCCAAATAGAAATCTTTGGCTTCATTCATTATTCTCCTGTTATCTATTATGAGATGGTAGGCAACTGCCAAAGGATCCTGGTGATTTCTGTTATAAAGACAGCTGAGAACTTCCTCTTCTGAGCACTCAAACTTTTCACATACTTCTTTTAAGGCTTCATCGTCAATCATGGTTGAACTATATGATGGATCCTCAGGAAAGAGATATTTTGGAAGGTCCTGTTTAAACCATTCATGTTCCCTGAGAGAAAAATGGCAGGATCAGGAGAAGGACTTTGAATAGAGCTGAGACTGAAAGTAACAGTTTAAGGAATTTAGAATATGACCTAATTTATATTTATATTCATACTGTATTATTGTCACCTTTTGCACTGAAATTTTCCTCTTCTAGCTCGCACTTCATTGTGTATGTCGAGGGAAATGCTCCAATCTCCCTCCAGTTTTAAGAGGGAGAATGTATTGATACAGCAATGGGGGAAAAAAGTTATGGGACAAATGACAATGACAAACAATGAAAAGAACAGCTTATTTCCAGCTTAGAAAGAGAACATATTAGGTAGCTTCATTATAATACTCTTTTGATATAATGTTAAGTGAAAATAATATAACAACAAGAAAAATAGTAGACAACTATTGAGTACTTACTATGTGCTAAGTTTATGCTAAACACTTCATATACACTATCTCCCCTCATCATCGAAACAATTATATGAAGATAATATCTCTTTGTTTTAAATGAAGGAACTGAGGTTAAAAAAAAAAAAAAACATCAAGGAACATGCTCAAGGTCACAAAGACAGTTAAGTGACAGAACCAGGATTACAACCCAGTTCTGTGTGACTGGAAAGGCCATGCCCTGAATGATTTCCTATTCTAATTCCCTAACTTCACATATTTAAGAATATGTTTGACCTGAACTATGTCACTTTGCTAAAACTAAATAAAATCCAGAGAGGGAAAAAAAAAAAAAAAAAAAGAACAATGGTTATCTTCTGGGTCATGGGATTAAAGATAATTTTCTATTCTCTATTGTTGTTGGTGTTTTTCTAAGTCTTTTCAATTGTCATGTATTACATTTTAATTGGAAGAAAATAGGTAAAATACAAGCAAAAACATTTCTTACCTAGATATCTTAAAATATAAATTTTAGAGAATGATTTGTCCTTTCCCTTTGGTGATAAAATCATGCCCTGCCATTCATGGTCTCTTTTTTAGCTAGTCTAAAACATGTGTAGTAAGTGGAAAGTAATCAAGCTTCAAGTTCCACATATAATCTTTCCTTCTTCTTCATTATACTAATGCTTTCGTATTTACTATTCCCAGATCTATATCTGATTTCTTCCTTCCTTCTCAGATAAATGTGCAGTCTAGCCATTAGAAGACCAAAAGAGACCAAAATTTCCATAGGAGGAAAAAAAAAAAGAAACAAAGCTTGCAATAAAATTGTTTAAGTCTTCATCAGAAATGGCTCACCCAAATTTGAGAAGAAAATGTGTCATCATCATTTTTGTCTAATTTATACTATTAGGTTGAACCAGATGAAACTGGTAATACTGACTTTTACCTACAAAACAGGAATTTTGCATGTAATTCAATGTATACTACCAGGAAAAACATGTCAACTAAATCTCATTACTTGGGATTTAAAAAAGAGAAAAAAATACATTAATTCATGAGATAAGAAATCAAACAGCAACCCACAAATTTACTACTGAAAAGTATTAATTCTAACGCCAGGCATACTGGCTCACACCTGTAATCCCCACACTGGGAGGGAAAGGCACAAGGATCACTTGAGGCCAGGAGTTCAAGACCAGCCTGGGCAAAAATAGCAAGACCCTGTCACTACAAACAAAAACAAAAAACAAAACAATAACAACAAAAAACAGCCAGGGATGATGGTGGATGCCTGTAGTCTCAACTACTAGGGAGGCTAAAGTGGGAGGATTACTTGACCCAGGAGTTACCGGCTACAGTGAGCTATGATCACACTACTGCACTCCAGGCTGGGTGACAGAGCAAGACCTTGTCTCAAAAAAAATAAATAAATAAAAATAAAAGATATACATACATATGGGGCCTCGCTATGTTACCCAGGCTGGTCTCAAACTCCTGAGCTCACATGATCCTCTTTCCTCAGCCTCCCAAAGTGCTGGAATTACAGGTGTGAGCCACAGCACCAGTTTTTCATTAGCTTTTTTGTTAATTTAAAAAGTAATATGATGTTCACTGTAAAAACTTCAAAACAAAGATGTGTAAGTAAAAAGTGAAAGCCCTCCCTCTTACTAATCTTACTTCCCTAAGGTAACCAGTTTACTATGTATTTCTGATAACAAAATAAAATAAATGTGTCTATACACTCTATTTTTTCACATAAAAACAGGATTACACTGTATATTCTGTTCTGCAACTTTTTTTTTTCACATAACTTTTATCATGGATACTATTAGATCTGATAACTTCCAAACTGCTTTATTACCTGATATCTTTGATTGTGGCCCTCTTCATGGGATCCACCTGCAGCATATGTTTCAAAAGGCTAATCACAGAAGGATTTAAATATTGAGGGGTATAGAAGATCCCATCACATATCTTCTTAAAAAGAGTTGGCACATGGTCATCATCAAATGGAAGGGTTCCACATAATAAAGCATAGAGAATAACCCCACTGCTCCATATGTCTACCTCTGGGCCTGCATACAATCTGTAACAGGAAATAACCCAATTGGATTAAAGAATCATTTTAACCTAAGAATCAGTTAATCAAAAACTTCAAATATGGATATTTCATAAAGAATTCATAAGCAGAATATGGTTTTTATAGCCACTACTACATGTTACACATAACGTTAATTCCATCAGTATTATCTTTGAAAACAAACGTCAAGAAGTTTTGTAAATTACACACCATGGCTAAAATTCTGTTCTACTATTTACTATGGCCCTGATGGGATCTAACAATAGGGCCAAATCTTGAACAAACATATCACTATTCAATTTAAAACCATTGGTTTTTGTTACAGAGGAGAGATTAAGTGACATTTCATCAACTGAGAATGTTCTTTAGTAATGGACTCTGATCCCACAATCCCAATAAAACAAGACCCCTTACACCAAGGTGAGAGGATCCTGAGGCTGTGAAAGAAAGCCAGGCAAATTGGTTCACAGAGTTTTTAAATCCCATCTGCAGTGCACTGTAGTCAAGTGCCTTAACTAGCTGCAGACTAGTTAGATCACCCATTCAAAGTCTGGATTCAGGAAAAGGATTTCTTTAAATTTATGTACTGCTGAACTGATCGATAAATATTATTTTGAAAGTAAAAGTTCTCATACACCAAGAGCTTGAAGAAAGACTTTATCCAAACTAGAAAAATTAAATTTCAGTAATAGCCCATTGCATATATGCACAGTTATAACATTTCTTTTTATTTATTTAAATAACACTTTCCACAGTCTCCATGTCCTGAATTGTTTTATTCCTAAAAGAATTAAGACAGACAACACAATTTTTTAAAAAAATTTTTAAATAATTTTTGACATTAAGTTAATATTAAAAAAAAAGATGAAACTTGACAAATCTAAAATTAGGTATTCCTGCCTTACAGCCGTATTTTTACACAAATCTCATTTCTTTGAGCAGTCTAGGCCAACAAGCTTATAAAAACGGAAAGAAAATACTACAGTATTTCTGCATTGAGTTAATCAAGATGCAAAACATTCACACAAATAAGCATGGTTTGGGTGAAAAGTTATTAAAAGTTCATTATAAAAACTAGCAAACTTCAGCTTCTGTTTTCAATTTCAGTAGTATAGTGAAGGACAAAGAGTTACTCTTAAAAATATTAAATTCTCCTGTTTTCCAAACTATTCAAAAAGTGACACTGTACAAATATCTTCATGTTCTCAATGCTGGTAGTTAGTAAATTGAGAGGTTAAAATTCTTATAATATTGCAGTCTCTAAAAGGTTTAAAGAACAAAGATTCAACATAAATGAAGTCTAAAGATTACTTCAGCCCAATTCCCCAAGACGTTTTATCATGAAACATAAAGGTACTACAAAATGCCATCTATGTAAAAAATTAAAGCTACACATTACATGTTTAATTTTTCCTCTAAGTAAATAGTAATCCTTTTCTAACTACTAGATATTTCTGTATTATTCAAGTTTCCAGTGTCTTACCTACTTTTTAAACACCCTAGTTTTAAATTTCCCATTTCTTCCACCTGGGAAAAAAATTAATGTACTCTCTTCTAACAACTTTAATATAATGTTGACTTGTAGTCCTTAACCCTCATTCACGTATAAATGTGGTTAAGAATAAGGCTTATATTTCTTTCCTTTCATTAGAATTAAATATGACACTACAGACTAACAAAATCTAGGAGAAAAAGACAATTTCAAATGTATCGAGGGCGGCAGGGTATCAAATACTACCTTCCTGAAATTACTTCTGGTGCAGCATAGTTGGGTGAGCCACAACTTGTTCTTAAAAATTCACCATCTGACATCATGTTTGAAAGACCTGAAAGTGCACAAAATCAGCTACTCAAAAGATTTCCCAAAGACAAAAATTAAAATCCCATTAAACAATAAAATCGAGTTTGCATTAAAATGATAAATCATCATTTTGTTATTTGCTTCAACAAAATCCTATGGTCTATTGTAGCCAAATATTCTGCCATTATGCCCTAAAATGTGTAATCTATTTCAACATTTAAAGTTAGTGCACTGTTAGAGTTTAATGCAAATATATTAAGCTGTTGGTTATTTTGCTTATTAGAAAAAACTTGGCATGTTTAAGTTTTATTAGTACAGAAATTACTAGGGAAAATAATCTATAACAGAAGAATAGAAGGATTAAAATTCAAAGTTCCTATTAAGCCTGTTCTGATTCTTTAAAAACAACAACAACAAAAAAAAACAGTAATTTTGAATTTCAAAGTTCCCTCATAGTTTTACTCCAAAAAGAAACTGTTGCTCCCTCAGAAATGCACCCTATAAAAATAATCAACTGAGGAATAAGAAATTCAAATAATTTAGCCAATTACTATTTAAAAAAAAAAAAAAAAAACACCAAAACCACCAGCTCAGGTTTGGTTGGCATTTTCCAGTTAATCTCTGAACATTTAAATATAGTTATAGATATAGATATATCTATCAAAACTGAGGAAAATTTTTATAAGAATGTTCTCTGGGCCAGACATGGTGGCTCACGCCTGTAATCCCAGCACTTTGGGAGGCCAAGACAGGCGGATCACTTCGGCTCAGGAGTTCGAGTCCGGCCTGGCCAACATAGTGATTCCCCATCTCTACCAAAAATACAAAAAAACATAGCTGCGCATGGTGGCCCGCATCTGTGGTCCCAGCTACTTGGGAGGCCAAGGTGGGAGAATTACTTGAGCCTGGAAGGCAGAGGTTGCAGTGAGCCGAGATCGTACCACTGCACTCCAGCCTGGGTGACAGAGTGAAACTCTGTCTCAAAACAAAAAAACAAACAAAAAAAAAGTTATCTGATTTGAACTAAAACCAACCTAAAGAAAAGAACTGAAGAGATTCCTTTTTCTCTTAGGTTTAGTAAGGTCAATGGCAATTTATATAGGAAATACAGAAAAAATAATTTTTTTTTTTTTTTGAGACCGTGTCTCATTCTGTCACCCAGGCCGGACAGGCGATCTCAACTCACTACAACCTCCACCTCCTGGGTTCCAGCAATTCTCCTGCCTCAGCCTCCAGGGTAGCAGGGACTATAGGTGTACACCACCATGCCCGGCTAATTTTGTATTTTTAGTAGAGATGGGGTTTCACCATGTTGGCCAGGCTGGTCTTGAACTCCTGACCTCAGGTGATCCACCCGCCTTGGCCTCCCAAAATGCTGGGATTACAGGCATAAGCCACCACGCCCAGCCAAAATAAATTCATTTTTGACAATCAAAATGTTCTTTAAACAAATTATAATTTACTATCAGTTAAAACATTTTAAAATAATTTTTAAATAAATTTTTTTAATTAAAAAATTGTTTTAAATAATTTTAAATAATTAAATTCACATAGTTCACTTCTGGCTTTCAAAGTTTTAAATAATTCCATCCCACTCACTTTCCTTCTCCATATTTGATTCTTTTGAACATACTGGAAATAAAGCTGCTACCTTCTCTTTCACAAATAATACTCTTTTCAAATAGTCTCTCTAATGCTACCAACTTAAGTTGTTTAAAATTTAATTTTAAAGATATTTAAAGAGCCAGGTGCAGTGGTGCACACCTGTAATCCCAATACTTTGGGAGGCTGTGGCAGGAGGATCACTTGAGGCCAGGAGTTCAAGAGCAGCCTGGACAACATAGTGAGAACCCGTCTCCACAAAAAGACAAAACTTAGCCTGGCATGGTAGTGCATGCCTGCAGTCCCAGCTACTCAGGTGGCTGAGGCAGGAGGGTCACCTGGCCCAATAGTTTGGGGATGCAGTGAGCTATGATCACGTCACTGCCCTCCAGCCTGGGCAACAAAGCGAAACCCTGCCTCTATAAAATAATAGTAATAGTAATAAAGACATTTAAAGCTAAGAAAAGATGATTTCTTAGCTTTTCTCCTTTTTGTATGTTCACAGACAAAACAGAATACTTTGATATACTCAGTCTATTACTTTATGTAATCTTTTACAGTTATCTGAAGAATTCTACATAGGTTCATTGAAACTATAAGAACATTAGAAATGAATGTTAAGAAACTATAAAATTATCCTTACCAAAATCAGCTATCTTTGCATTCATGTGTGCATCAAGCAGCACATTTTCAGGTTTCAAATCTCTATGGACCACCATATGCCTGTGACAATAATCCACACCAGAAAGGATCTGTTGGAACAGACGTCGACTTTCTTTTTCATCCAGCTAAGAAAAGTAGAGAGGCTTTTTAAAGGTGTGTCTTTCAAAGTAAATTGTCCTATCTATAATTCTCCAACCTATAAAATTGTCAAAAAACATGAAAATCTTCCGAATGAACTTCACTTATAAGATACTTTTGACATGAGGAGGAGATACCTTCAGCACAAAACAGAAATGCTAAGATGGTCTTGGAACCCAAATCAGTAACTCAAGTTTCTAATATTATCATTTGCATATGACTACATTGTAACAGCTTGCCTTCCTCTATATCTCATGAGTTATTTCAAATAATTTCAATATCTACTTGAAATTTGGCATATTTCCTTTTATAAGCTGGAAATGTTTAATCTTTCATTCTTTTAACAAATATTTACTGAATACCTTCAACGTGCTATACATTGCTTTAGACACTCATTACACAGCAATGAATAAAACAAAGACCCTAATCTAGTTGATGAAAATAGACTAATAAATATAGTCTGAAGGAGTGACACTGTTTTGAAGAAAAATAAAGCAAAATATGGGTGCAGTGAGTGATAGTGGGGTGGGGGATACTATTTTAGACCATGAGGAAGTAATATTTAAGCGCTATTCATAAACCAGCAAGCAACTATGTTGCTGTATGTCCTAAAATAGAAGACATTTTAACAAGAAACACCTTAATTCATTTAATAAAATATCATAGCATTTTATCTTTAATATGCTTGCTAAAAAAAAATCTTATGTAGCAACTACATTTTTGTTTTTGTTTGGTTTTTTTTGGGGGGGGGGGTTTAAATTTATCTATATTTTGAGACCCAGTCTCGTTCTTTCATCCAGGCTGGAGTGCAGTGGTGCCATCACAGCTCACTGCAGCCTCGGCTTCCCTGGGCTCCAGCAATCCTCCCATCCCAGCCTCCTAAGTAGTTGGGACCACAGGCACATGCCACCACGCCCACTAATTTTTGTATTTCTGATAGAGACAGGACTTTGCCATGTTTGCCCAGACTGGTCTCGAACTCCTGAGCTCAGGCAATCTACCGCCTCAGCATCCCAAAGTGCTGAGATTACAGGCATGTGCCACTGCATGCGGCCTGAAGTATTTTTTTTAAACTTCTCTATGTATCCATATATTCTTATCACTTTTTTCAACATAAGTGACAACCATTACTTGGACATGCGTGCTCCCAAGAAGTCATATTTAATAAATAAGCAATTAATCCTCTAGGCGAAGGACTCCAATATGCAATTCTCTAACATAGGTCACAAATTAGCATTCTAAAACCAGACATACACCTTAAAGGGCATGGATAATCTGGGAGAAAATACAAATCAGTAATTTATTTTGAAAGAAGAAACTATTATAAGATACTGTTCCTCTAGAAAAATACTAATCCTTTAGCATTCTAATACTTTTATTTCTAGATTTGTAGGTTCATGGGGAAAAAAAAGAGTATCTGTTCAAATATGAAAATATAGGAGAAAACGATTAAACAAAATATAAAAAGTAAAATAACTAGACAGGCTACAAAAATGAAAATTATACTGTATTAGTAACAAGTACAATTACAAAGGATGGAGAAAGGGATGTCTATAAAGGAAGGTTAGAAAAGTCAAAATACATTTCCAATTAAACATAGCAGATTAAATCTTTTGTCTCCAACTCTTGAAACATCACTAAAATGGCATCAGCAATAAAAGACGCATATAAAGACAAAAAGAACAAAAGAGACAGCAGTAATCAAGAGGAGTCACCAAGGACGACAATAGATAAACAGTAATAAAGACTAAGCCTACAAGAGAAAGCTGAAACCTACGCCTATAGGGGTAGAAACCAGTAAAAAATAAACATCTGCACACAAAGCCTGGGAAGCCTTAGAAATTGGAAACATAGGGAACTGCTCAAGGTAGAAGTGAGAGATGAGCTGAAAACAGGACAAGTGCTTGAAGTAAGAAGCTTTTAAACTCACCCATACTGGGGAGTAAGACCTATAATTTACTCTAGTAAGGCTGAACCAGCTCTGCTCTCAAGGACACCAAGGCAGGGATAAGGCATCCTAAGGAAAACATGGGGGCTAAGACGAAGTCAACATATTAACTAGTGAGACTTGCATCTCTTTTCCCCACTCAGCTCCTGCAGCACTGGCAGCTAAGCTAAGGCCTTTAAGGAAATGGGAAGGTTTCTTCTGGAGCAAATATCTGATCCAAGAAAACGTATTTGTTATTATTAGCATTTGGTATACAGTAATAAAATAGACAAGTCCCTACCTATTCAAGCTATGAGAAAACCCAGCAATCAATAAGTCCTACCCACATGAGCCTGCCATTTAACACCCTATTCTTAAATATTTAGTGGACAGTCAAGAATCACCAAATATCTGAAGAAGGGCCATGCATCAAAGACAAAAATGAATAAAATGAATGCAGAGAGCACAGAAGGTACAGAACAAGATGGAACAGAGGAAAACTTTTTTTAAAATGCCATCCTCAGACTAGGTTATTACATCTGTGAGGCAAATAACAGCAGACTAAAGAAATGAAAATTTCAGAAAATAAGAAACTTTTGAAATAGAAAATATGGGTGCTGAAATTTTAATATTCAACTGGTAAAACTGAAGAAATACCCACAAGGTAAAACCAAGAAATAAACAACAACAGAAAAGATAAGAAAAAATATATCAATTGTGCCTGTTTCCCGTTTCTCCAGGCAGAACTTTTTTTTTTTTTTTTTTTTGGTAAGGAGAAGCAGGAGTAAAGGGGAGTAACTGAAACAGAAATGAATCATGTTAAGAAATAGTAAAATCAAAATTAACTTGGTTAATAAGTTTGACTTTGATAAAAGTAAATAGACATGCTATATGGAACAAATGAATGAGTAATGTAAATAACTTAAGATTGGGAGAAAAGCTTTCTTTTCAGGGCTAGATACAGCTCTCCCACAAAGGGGCTTTTGTATACCACATAACCTGGGTATGAGAAAAAGTATGGGCAGAGGGCAGTGTTGAGTTTTTGTATCTGTAACTTAAGGTAGTGTTCAAAATGTCCTATAAAGTTCCTTCCAGCTCTAAATTCTTTATATCTAATTCCTACCTCCTTCGTGGAGCCTATTTTTACTACTCCAGGTATATCAGATTTCTGAAACCAAAAAATGAATGCAATTTAAATGTGGCTAGAATTGACTAGTAAGGACTAGATCTTTAAGTAATAATATATTTTGTAACGATTAATTACATTAAGATACATATTCAAAGTATTTGTATACCCTGGAAGCATAAGTCTGAGGATTCTAAGTTCTGGGGTCTCAAGCCAATTCCATCATTAATAAATCACGTTACTGTGAGCAAACATATAAGCTATGAGGCTCAGTATCCACATCTGTATAAACAGGCTAAGGAGATAATATTTAAGATCCCTTCTAGTTCTAAATAGTTTATGATTCTAAACAAATATATGACTAAGGGAACTGGTTATTAAATAGACCTCTTAAAATTGCTTGCTGACATTTTGATGCTAGTAAAGGATAAAGGGGGGTTACAAAATACATACAGAATTAAAGCAGAACAGCTTACCCTTCCATTCTTACAGATATAATCAAATAGCTCTCCTCCTGAGACATATTCCATCACCATGAAAATATCAGATGGTGTACTGATGACCTGGTACCTGGTGAGAGAAAACATTGTCTACGAATATTAAAACACGTATATTCATTCATTCAATAAATATTTACTAAGCACCTATAGTATACCAGGTACTAGGCTAGGAGCTAGGAAAACTGCAGGAAACAAAAATTCTCTGCTCTCATGGAGTTCATGTTCCAGGAACCAGGAAACAGACACTAAATAAATAAGCAATATCTCAGGTGGTGGAACACGCTATGAAGAAAAATAAAGCAAATAAAGGGGAATCTTTGTATACAGAGTGCTAAAGGAAAGCCTCTAATAAAGTAACATTCGAGCTGAGCCTAAAAGAAGAATGGGAACAAATTATGTAATTATCTAGGAGGAAAGTGAAACTGGGAGAGGGAATAGCAACTGCAAAGTTCCCCAAGTAGAAGCCTGCTTGGCATGTTTGAGGAATATTAAGAGAGAAATAGGATGTAGAGTCAAAGGTGTTAACTGCAGGCCAGAAGACACAGAATTTTATAAGCCATGATAAGGCTTTGGCTTTTACTCCAAGGAAGATGAAAAGCTATCGTACGTTTTAAGCAGTCATGTGATCTGGCATACTAAAAGGAAAACTATGGCAGCAGTGTGAAGAATTAACTGTCAACAGTAAAGGTAGCCACAGGAGGTTACTTCAGGATTTCATGAGACAGATGAAGGTGGCTGAGACCAGGCTGACAGCAATAAAGGAACTGAGAAGCAATCAAATCCTAGCTTGATTGTGAAGGAAGAAAGGAAATGGATGGTAGAAAGTGAAAGAAACAGGGAAGTTAAAAATGGTTCCTAAGTTTTAGCCCTGGGTAACTGGCTGTTAGCCAAGATGGTGAAAACTGTGGGAAGAGCAGGTTTGGGAGAGTAATAAAGAGTTCATTTTGGGCCGGGTTGAGTTTTAAATGCCTTGCGAACATCCAAATGGAAATGTAAAGTCAGCAGTGAGCAAATGAGTCTGGTGTAAGAAGAGATCTTGGCCGGGCGCGGTGGCTCACACCTGTAATCCCAGCACTTTGGGAGGCCGAGGCAGGTGGATCACAAGGTCAGGAGATCGAGACCATCCTGGCTAACACGGTGAAACCCTGTCTCTACTAAAAATACAAAAAATTAACCGGGCTTGGTGGTGGGTGCCTGTAGTCCCAGCTACTCGGGAGGCTGAGGTAGCAGAATGGCATGAACCCGGAAGGTGGAGGTTGCAGTGAGCCGAGACTGCACCCCAGCCTGGGCGGCAGAGCAAGACTGTCTAAAAAAAAAAAAAAAAAAAGAAGAGATCTTAAAGCAAGAGATGTACATTTAGGGGTGGTCAGCGTATGGATGGTATTTAAAACCATAGCACTCAACAAATGAGAAGAGGTAAGAGCGAAACAAATTTGAGTCAGCCAGTTCAGGAGAAAAACCTAAGCAGCTTTAAGTTCTTGCCCGCATAACAAAGCAGAAGCTGAGCAGGAAACAGTTATTTGTAGACTCTATAACTGGCAACTGTAAAACAACAGTAAGATTACTGCCCTTTTGAAATATTGGATTCCTGAAATTTTGTTATCTGTATGTTCAGGTATAAGCAGGATGCGGAAAAACCCTTTCTACTACCGCATTCTCACTAGTGAGGCTAACTGACATCATGTGGGCATTTGGAGGTCAAGAGTTGTTATTAGCAGATCATTGTTGGTTTTACAGCAATGGGGCACCAAACATTACCAGAAGGGCATCTTTCCAGAAGACAGGAAAGAATGAGAAGATAACAGCTGATAAGCACAAGGGCAAAACATGAACATAGGCTTAAATGACCATCAGTGGGGTTAGAAAAATACATGAATGGGAAAAAACTTTTATTTTTTTGGGGGGACAGAGTTTCGCTTTTGTTGCCCAAGCTGGAGTGCAATGGCACGATCTCAGCTCACTGCAACCTCCGCCTCCCAGGTTCAAGCCATTCTCCTGCCTTAGCCTCCCAAGTAGCTGGGATTACAGGCACCCACCACCATGCCCAGCTAATTTTTGTATTTTTACTGGAGACGGGGTTTCACCATGTTGGCCAGGCTGGTCTCGAACTCCTGACCTCAGGTGATTCGCCTGCCTCAGCCTCCCAAAATGCTGGAATTACAGGTGTGAGCCACCGCACACGGCCTAGGAAGAAACTTTTCAAAACCCTCAGGAAACAAAAAGAAGTGTCAGTCATTTTTCTCACTTGTCACATTAAGTAGGTTAACAAAAAAGATGAAAAGATGACTGGACTATATTTAATATAAACAGAGCTTACAGTTTAATTATATGAGGATGCCTGAAAAGCTTGAGGTTCTGAATTTCTCTGCGGATTTTTCCTACCACATCAAGGCTCCGAATCTTCTGTCGATTGAGTATCTTCACAGCTACTTTATGCCCAGTCAATTCATGTTTGCCAACTGTAAAAGAAGTAATTTAATAAATTAGTACTAAGTATGACTAATAATATATTTACACATTTTCTGGCCGGGTGCAGTGGCTCACGCCTGTAATCCCAGCACTTTGGGAGGTGGAGACGAGTAGATCACTTGAGGTCAGGAGTTCGAAACCAGTCTGGCCAACATGGCAAAACCCCATCTCTACTAAAACATACAAAAATTAATGGCCGCGAGTGGTGGCTCATGCTTATAATCCCAGCACTTTGGGAGGCCGAGGCGGGCCGATCACCTGAGATCAGGAGTTCGAGACCAGCCTGGCTAACATGGTGAAACCCCATTTCTACTAAAAATACAAAAAATTGGCGAGGCACGCTGGTACACAGCTGTAATCCCAGCTACTCGGGCGGCTGAGGCAGGAGAATCGCTTGAACCCAGGAGGCAGAGGTTGCAGTGAGCCGAGATCACACCACTGCACTCCAGCTTGGGCAACAAGAGCAAAACTCTGTCTCAAACAAACAAAAAATACAAAAATTAGCTGGGTGCGGTGGTGGCACATGCCTGTAATCCCAGCTACCTGGGAGGTGAAGCAGGAGAATCACTTGAACCTGGGAGGCAGAGGTTGCAGTGAGCCCAGATCGCACCACTGCACTCCAGTCTGGGGTGATGATTGAGACTCTGTCTCAACAAAATAAAAATAATAATATATTTAGACATATATTATAAGAGTAGTTATCTAGCATCCTCAGAAAATAGCTAAGCAAATGTAAGTTCTTTTCTCTTTTGCCAGATGCATCCCAATGTTCAGATGTTTAAGAGTGATTACATAGGACAATACCTAAGAAATTGGTAACAGTGGTTTCTTCCAGAAAAGAAAGCTAGAAGACTAAACAAAGAGGGGAAGGAGAATTTTTGCTATATACCTTTTTGTATTTTTAAATTCTTTTAATTTTTCACCTTTTAACCTATCACACATACAGACTGAAATTTTTCTTTTAGTATCATTTATATGGATATTAAAACATATAGAAATTGGTGTAACCAGCATTATATAGTCAGATACAGAACAGCTCCCTCATCCCAAAAGACTCTCTCATGCCACAGATACATTTCCCCATCCATAACCTCTTATACCTTTGAAATTCTGGTTCATGTGCATGTGGTTTCTAGTTTTTCTGGTTTCTCTATGTTTTAAATTTTTTTTCCTGTTTTTTAATTTTTTTTTTTTTTTTTTTTTTTGAGACAGGGTGTCACTCTATCACCCAGGGTAGAGTGCTGTGTCACAATCAGAGCTCACTGCAGCCTTAACCTCCCCAGGCTCAGGTGATCAGGTGATCCTCCCATCTCAGCCTCCCAAGTAGCTGGGACTACAGGCAGGCCCCACCACACCCAGCTAATTTTTTTGTATTTTTCTGTAGAAATGATGTTTCACCATATTGGCCAGGATGGTCTCAAACTCCTAGGTTCAAGCAATCCACCATCCTAGGTTCAAGCAATCCACCAGCCTCAACTTCCCAAAGTGCTAGGATTATAGGTGTGAGCCACCATGCCCAGCCTCTATTTTTCAAAATGCAGTTAAAAATAAAAGGAAAAAAAAAATCAAGTCAATTTATCTTTCCATTTTAAATGCTATCACTAGACAGTCGGTGGTGACAGAATTTGGGTTTAGGACATAATCCCAAAAGACACAATCCCAAACGCCATAATCCCAAATGTTGAAATCCCAAAAGATCAAAATCCCTAAAATCTAAAATTCCAAAAATCACAATCCCAAAAGAACAAAATCCTAAAAATAGAATTCTGGAAAAATAATTTGTAAAAAGTTCTCTAAAAGACATTTATTTCCATTTTTAAAAGATTTATTTGAGAAACAAAAACACAACGGAACAGTTCATAGGCCCCTTTCACAATAAAATAGGCACTAATAACATATTTTTGCAAGCATAAACACTCGGGTATACTAACAACCATTGCATGGGTATAATAGGAACAGATAAAATGTATTCATGAAGAAATAGATTAAAAAGCAAAATGGATAAACACGTATCACTATGGTTGGTAATCAGGTGCACCCAGATTCATAACTGTGGTCATCTGAAATACCAGACAACCTGAATCTTCTGACAAGATCGATCAGAAACTGCAATGGGTCACTACCGCTTGCATAAAAACTGCAATAGAGTCACCCAAAGAGCCAAGATCTTGAGAAATTTTATCTTTCACAAATACAGATGAACAAAACAGACATCTCTTAATTTACTGAGCAAGTTTCAACATTTTTATGTACATGCACAATGTTTACACATTACGTCACATTGTGATAATGCATTGTCATGGAGTCAAATATGCAAAAAAAGTGCATAAAATGAATTAGAATTCTCTAAAAGCCTTTACAGAATTTATACCTGCAATATTAGAAATGATGCAAAGATAAAATACATAGCATAGCAAACTGGCACTATGTGTGAAAGGGCAGAAGTCATAACTGATTGAATTTTTTTCACCTGCATATTTTTCACCTGCATATTCACTTCTATGATCTTCAAAACATTCACTTGTGCTTAGACTAGAGCGGTTGTGGTCTAAAAATTTTGTAAGTATATGCTGACCATTTAGAAATCTGGTTATTGCAATTAAGTGATTTTCTGTCTTCACAACACCAATAATAATTAGCTTTTAAACTTTTCTCTTTCACCATTAAGTAGCCTGGTATACTTAATTTATCACAGCCTTTTTGCAAGGGAACAATTTCACAGGTCTCTTCCATTGTGCTGTAAGGAATACAGTAAGAAGGAATGATATTTGGCTTTCTCAATACCAAATCTGTATTAGTCAGCATTCTCGTCAGACATAATTCTCAACAGAGAGCATTCTTTAGAGACATAACCAATGAGATATACATATACATAGATATATGAGAGATGATTTATTAGGGGAATTGGCTCATGCAATTATAGTGGCTGATAAGTTCCACGACAGGTCATTTTCAAGCTGGAGACCCTGGCATGCTGGTAGTTTGGCTCAGTCCAAAGACCTCAGAACCAAGCCAAACCAGGTCTCAGTCTGAGGCTGAAAGCCCAGGACCCAGGGGGCTGCTGGTGTATATCCCGGAGACCAAATGCCAACAAGCCTGGAGTTCTGATGTCCAATTCAGCAGAAGGAAAGTCCGTTCCAGCTCTCAGAAAGGCAACGATTTGTTCTCTCTGGGCCCCCAGCAGATTTAATGGTGGCCACCAACATTGAGGGCAGATCTTCCCCACCTAGTCCACTCAGACTCACATACTAATCTCCTCACAGACAAACCCAAAATAATGCCTTAACAAGTTTCTAGGTATTCCTTAATCCAGTCAAGTTAACACCTAAAATTAAATCCATGAATCCACCCCTCGTCAATTTGGCACCCATAAACCATCTCCTTAAACCATACTTAATTTCCAGATAAATACAATAAAAAGGCAATCCATTCCACCTAATATGATGCAAGTAAAATGATGCAACTATCTTTCATACAACCGAATATGCACTAATTTCTACCCCAGGTGTTGGCTTTCAGCATTTCAACATTTGGGATTTTAATCTTTCATGATTCTGATTTTCAGGATTTCAGATCTGTGAGGTTTTTAGAATTTAGGGATTCTGATTTTTAGAGATTTTGATCTTTCAGTATTTCAACATTTGGGATTACGGCATTAGGGATTTGGTCTTTTGGGGATATGATCAGCACCAGTAGAATTTAGACAGTCATGAGGCTGTCTCCAAAAATTTAACCTTTGTGCACTCTTTCTCAGGAACCTACTGGAGAATATATATTCCATCAAAATCAGGAAGAAACCCAAGAAAGATGGCATGGAATCCAGCAACGAAGAGATCCAATATAGGAGAAAAACTAAGAGAATCTCAAAATGGTGAAGCAAAGTCACAGTAACAGATATGGAGAAGGCCTAGAAGGCAACAAATCCAGACAGGAATGTGACAGAGAATCCAAGATAGTTATTTCTGAGGGATTTTACAAAGGCACTGGAAGATGTGAGAAATTAAGCTTTAGGTAAAAAAAATTAAACAAATGAGAAAAATGAGATAATTCATGAATGCCAGTAAAATTAAAGTTCTGTAAGAAATAAAACATACTCATAGATACTGACTTAGCAAATAGTATTTACACAGCCACAATTATGAAAAAACCAAATATAGGTTTTTTTAAAAGTACGATATAACTGTATTAGGAGGATAGGGGTGTAGTATGAAATGTATAAGAGAAAGAAGGCAGGCAACCCTATAATCACAGCTGAAATCAACTGTGGAAATGAAGCACATTCTAATTTCTAATAAGGCTTTCTCCAATATCCAGTACTAATTAGATGTGATTAAGAGCAGCCAACTTGACTGTTAAAGCTTGCTTCAGGAAGTACCTTTTTTCTTAGAACAAGTACATTAAAACCTAAGCATGGTACTAAACACATCCTCCAAGAATCTCCAAGCTCTGGCTTGGCACAGACTTTCTCTTGATAGCTGCTCAGCTGAAACAGGACTGGGAAATAGCCACAATACTGGATAATACTGGTGGACTCAGACTTGCAAAGAATATTAAGACAGAATCCAATTTGGGCCTGGACTCCCAAACCATCACAAACCAACCAAACTCCTATGATACCTTGCTCAACTGAATTTCAACCCCAATTAACTTTAAGAAACGATTAGAGCTTATCCAAAACTCTGGACATATATTCTGTCATTTAATAAGGAACTGGAATAGGAATTCAAAGCATTCTCTCAAATTCATTATTTTGGCATTATGTACTGAGCATCTCCTACATGCCAGTTAATGCTGCTGGGGAAAACAGTATTGACCAAAAGCAACCTGGGCTATGGGACCTTCCCGGCCTGTAATGATAACAAAAATAACAGTAAAATGAGAAAAAGCAAAAAGTCTTATAATACAAAAGAATAAAACAAAAAAAAAGAATAGACATTAAACTCATCCATGAAATGCATGATTGTATTAGCAAAATTTATTAACTATTTTCAGAGTGATAAGAAAATATAGGAAGTATGAAATCAGAGCAGAGCAAGAAGAATTTTACAATACAATTAAAATCATTTAGAAAACAGTAGGTAGTAGCAATAATAATGTGATGGGAAATTTTATAGAACACACAACAAAAAATGAGGAGGAAATTGGCAAAAATAGGAGGGAAGGTGGTAACTACGGAATAGGGAATTGAGTATAATTTAACTCACGAGTAATACGGAGGAGAATATTAATCCACCTGTAAATAACAGTAGCCCCCCAAAAAACCCAAAAGAAGGCATAATAAACAGAACAAAATCCATAACCAATCAAGATATACCATAAAACTTTTTTCTAATACTTGAGCATTTCATCAAATTATAAATTAATTGTTTTAAAGTATGGTGGTATAACTTCTTCCCTTCTGAAGTAATAGAAGAAATCACAAAAGTATGATCATATCACAGCGGCAGGAAGAGAGGCGGTGCACTGACAGCAATGCCAACAGATCATTCAAATTCATAAACACACACACAAATTACATGATCAGGATCTTTTTTTTTAATCTGTAGTTTTCCTTCTAAGAATCTGATTTAAATATTGATGAAAAAAATGTGCATAAATATGTTCATTACAGTGTATTATGTAAGAACAAAAGGCTGACCAATTTCAGAGAACTGTTTAACACATTGTTATTCCAACCTAACAGACTCTCATAGGAAAACTATAGAAAATGTTCTTATAAAAGTGAAAAACAAATTAAATATGCATTTTACATTTTTTAGCTACACAAAGAAATTTATATAAAAATGGTAATATGCTAAAATGAAAATAGTTATTCCACTGTGATCCTTTTTGAATTTTACTTGCTGCTTTGTATTCTTATCAGTTAGAAAAAAAATTTCCAAGGCCAGGTGTGGTGGCTCAAGCCTGTAATCTCAGCACTTTGGAGGACGAGGTGGGTGGATCACCAGGTCAGGAGTTCAAGACCAGTTTGGCCAACATGGTGAAACCCCATCTCTACTAAAAATACAAAAAAATTAGCCAGGCGTGTTGGCACGCACCTGTAATCCCAGCTACTTAGGAGGCTGAGGCAGGAGAATCACTTGAACCCGAGAGGGGGAGGTTACAGTGAGCGGAGATCATGCCACTGCACTCCAGCCTGGGTGACAGAGCGAGACTCTATCTCAAAAAAAAAATTTCCAAAGGGGAAAAAACAATTACAAGTAGTATTAGCAGATTCACCTTTTTTGGGAGTAGAGTTGAATAGGGTTGAACCCCTAATTCCAGTTGCACAAGTGAAAGCAGTATGTATACAAAGCATAGATTTTATAGTCGCACAGACCTCAGTTTTATTCCTGTTTGAAGTTACTTACTAGATGTTTGACTTGGGCAAGTTAAAGAAACTACAACCTTCTATTTACTCATCTGTAAAATAAGAATACCACATACTCCATAAGGGTGACTATAACAGATACATGAAATAGTGTTTGTAAAGCACTTTCCACAATGTCTGGCACATAGGAAGTGATTGATAAATAAATGGTAGCCATTATTATTTAGGGTTATTTATTTTCCACTGCTCCCAGGCCTGTTCCCCCATCTGTATCTAATCAGCCCTGAATTATTTGTTTTAATCTCTGAATAGCCAGCTTTATCTCAGCTCTGACTGCTGCTCCCTATCCATTTAGATGCAATAGCATTCCTTTATCCAGGTACATAAGTGCTAAATAAATAATAGCTGTCATTTTAATGTATCTAGCTTCCATTCCCATATACTTCAATCCCTCCAACCCGCTCCACCACTCCTACCCCACCACCACTACCACCAATCCTCAGATTTCTACCTTCCAAAGTTCAACTCATTTCCTGACTCTGGTTAATGTTCAGCAGATTACTATCAGACATATATACACATAACACCAATCCTTGACAGTGATTTCACCTACTATAGGAACACTTGTTTGGTCATAGAAGAACACAGAGGAAAAAAGCAACTTAATTTGATGTGATTATTAATAAACAAGGGCTTTTTTTAACAAAAACAATTTTTTACACCATAAATCTAGTTCCTTTACAATACATAATTAAGGTATACAACTTACTAGTTAATATTTGCAGCATACTCACTTTGTACCCAAACATAATGACATACTCTCACCAACCTGGAAGAGTTGGCATTATTAGCAACATTTTACAGGAAATTGAGACACAGAAAGATGAAATAACTTGCCCAAAGTTACACAGCTAATGAGTGGAAAAGCCAAAACTTCAACCCAGGTCAGACTCGAAAAGTTATGCTTTTTCCGAACATGGTAAGTGAAATTTGATTTTTTTAAAAAGATAATCCTCAGAAAGACATGTAAGCATACACATCCTTTCAATAAAACATAAATGGAAGTTAAACATATCAGAGAAATTCTTAATGTATATACAGTTTTGAAAAGAATAGACTGAATTCCTTGTACTAATAAGAATTATCCAGAAATGCATTCTATCATACAAATTCATTCATTCAAGAAATATTTGAACGGCCGGGTGCAGTGGCTCACGCCTGTAATCCCAGCACTTTGGGAGGCCGAGGCGGGTGGATCACGAGGTCAGGAGATCAAGACCATCCTGGCTAACACAGTGAAACCCCATCCCTAATAAAAATATAAAAAATCAGCCGGGCATGGTGGCAGGCGCCTGTAGTCCCAGCTACTTGGGAGGCTGAGGCAGGAGAATGGCGTGAACCCGGGAGGCGGAGCTTGCAGTGAGCCAAGCAAGATCGCACCACTACACTCCAGCCTGGGTGACAGAGCAAGACTCTATCTCAAAAAAAAAAAGAAAAAAGAAATATTTGAGTACCAGCACCTACTGTGTGCCAGGCACTGCTACTATGACCTCCTTCCTGTATCAGAACATGAATCCAGTGTACTGAAAACCTGCCTCATATCAATTTCAATGTCATAGAATTCCACAGACATTTTATTTTATTTTTATTTTTTTTTGAGACAGATTCCTTTTTCCCAGGTGGGTGCAATAGTGATCTCGGCTACGCAATCTGCCTCTTGTTCAACACGAGTAGCTGGGATTACAGGTACCCACCACCTCGCCCGGCTAATTTTTGTATGTTTAGTAGAGACGGGGTTTCACCATGTTAGTCAGGCTGGTCTTGAACTCCTGACCTCAGGTGATCCGCCCCCCTCAGCCTCCCAAAGTGCTGGGATTACAGGCATGAGCCACCACACCCAGCCCACAGACATGTTACTAATACATTATATCAAACCAATTTAAAAGTTACTCAAAAACTAAGAAAGAAAGCATAAAACTAAAAGTATACAAAATATAAAAACAAGTGTAGTGAAGTGAATAATATCCCCACAAAATCCATGTCAACCCAGAATCTCTGATTGTTATCTTATTTGGAAATAGGATCTTTACAGACGTGACTAGTGAAGGATTTAAGATGAAATCTTACTGGATTTAGGATGAACCCTATATCTAATGCCTGGTATCCTTACAAGAAGAGGAGAGCGCACACACACACACACACACACACACACACACACACACACACACAGAGAGAGAGAGAGAGAGAGAGAGAGCGCATGAGTGCTAGCGAGCGAGAGAGTGCAGCCATTTGAAGACAGGCAGAGACTGGAGTGATGCTATCACAAACCAAGGAACATCAGGAGCCACAAAAAGTTAGAAGAGGGCCGGGCACGGTGGCTCACGCCTGTAATCCCAGCACTTTGGGAGGCAGAGGCGGGCAGATCACCTGAGGTCAGGAGTTCGAGACCAGCCTGGCCAACATGGTGAAACCCCATCTCTACTAAAAATAAAAAAATTAGCCAGGTGTGGCGGAACACGCCTATAGTCCCAGCTACTTGAGAGACTGAGGCAGGAGAATCACTTGAACCCGGGAGGTGGAGGTTGCAGTGAGCTGAGATCACGCCACTGCACTCTATTCTGTGTGACAGAGTGAGACTCCGTCTCAAAAAAAAAAAAAAAAAAATCAGCAGCAGCTGGAAGAGGCAAGGAACAGATTCTCCACTAGAGCCTTCAGAAGAAACATGGCACTGATGGCCCTTTGATTTCAAATTTCTGACCTCCAGTACTGGCAAAGAATAATTTTCTGTTGCCGTAAGTCACTGAGTCTGTGGCATTGTTATGCAACCCTAGAAACGGATATAGTTAGTTTATCAGCTGAAAAGTGGATTTTCTAAAGAAGTACCAAACAGTAATCATAGAGCTGAGGAATAGTATAACTGAACTGAAAAATTCAATAAAGGGGTTCAACCACAGGCTACATCAAGCAGAAGAAAAGATTAGTAATTAGAAGACAGGCCACTGGAAATCATACGATCTGAGGAAGAAAAAAGGATAAAGAATGAAAAACAGTGGTCAGGCATGGTGGCTCACGCCTGTAATCCCAGCACCTTGGGAGGCCGAGGCAGGAGGAGCACTTGAGGTTAGGAGTTCAAAACTGGCCTGGCCAACATGGTGAAACCCTGTCTCTACTAAAAATACAAAAAAAAAAAAAAAATAGCTGCGAGTGGTGGTGCACGCCTGTAATCCTAGCTACTTGGGAGGCTGAGTGGGAGGATCGCTTGAATAGAGCAGGCAGAGGTTGCAGTGAGCGGAGATCTCACCACTGCACTCTAGCCTGGGCAACAAAGTGAGACTTTGTCTCAAACAAACAAACAAAAAGAAACAGAAAAAGAAATGGTAAAGGAAGTTCTTCAAGCTGAAGAAAGAAGACACTAATGAGTGACAGGAAAACATGAGAAGTATAAAACTCACTGGAAAAAGTAAGTATACTGTCAAACCCAAAACACACTAATACTGTAATGGTGGTGAGTAAATCAATTATATATCTAGTATAAAGGTTAAAAGAGAAAACTATTAAAAATAGTTAAAGCTAGCCAGGCATGGTGGCTCACACCTGTAATCCCAGCACTTTGGGAGGCCGAAGCGGGCGTGTCACCTGAGGTTGGGAGTTTGAGACCAGCCTGACCGACATGGAGAAACCCCATCTCTACTAAAAATACAAAATTAGCCGGGCGTGGTGGCGCATGCCTGTAATCCCAGCTACTCAGGAGGCTGAGGCAGCAGAATAGCTTGAACCTGGGAGGTGGAGGTTGGGGTGAGCCAAGATCACGCCATTGCTCTCCAGTCCCAGCAACAAGAGTGAAACTCCGTCTCAAAAAAATAATAATAATAATAATAAAGCTACAGTAATTTGTTAAAGATACAAATTATTTTTTAAATGTATATTGTGACATCATGAACATAAAACATGGAGGAGGGGGAGTAAAAATGTAGAATTTGTGTATATGATCAAAGTTAACTTGTTATCAGCTTGTATACCAGTTATAAGATGTTTTGTGTAAGCCACAGGGCAACTACAAAGCAAAAGTCTTTGCTTTTTCAAAAGATAAAAAGAAAAAATCCAAAGTGGACCACTACAGAAAGCAATCGAGCCACAAAGGGGGAAAGTAATAGAGAAAGGAACAAAGGTTCTAGAGAAACACTAGAAAACAATTAACAAAATGGCACTACTAAGTCCTTACCTATCAATAATTACTTCGAATGTAAACAGATTAAATTCTCCAAACAATAGGCATGGAGTGGCTAAATGGATAAAAAACAAGACCCAACTCTACGCTGCCTATAAAGAGACTCACTTCACCATAAAAGACACTCATAGACTGAAAATGAAGGGACTGAAAAAGATATTCTATACAAATGCAAACAAAAGAGAAGAGAGATAGCTATACTTATTTCAGACAAAATAGACTTTAGGCCTAAAGAGAACAAAGCTGGAGGCATCACACTACCATGTTTGAAAATATATTACAAACCTATAGTAATTAAAACAGCATGGCACCGACATAAAAACAGACATGTCAACCAATGGAATAGGATGGATAGCCCAGAATAAATGCATATTATCTATAATCAATGGAGTTTTGACAAAGGTGCCAAGACTACACAATGGGGAAAGGACAGTCTCTTCAATAATGTCATTTGAAAAACTGGATAGCCACATACAGAAGAATGGAAATGGACCTTTATCTCACCCCTTAACAAATATCAACTTAAAATGGATTAAATTTAGGACCTGAAATTACAAATCTACTAGAAGAAAAGCTAGGCGAGAAGCTCCATGACACAGGTTTGGGCAATGATTTCTTGGATATGACCCCCTAATGCACAGGCAACAAAAGCAATAATAAACAAATGGGATGACATCAAACTAAAAAGCTTCTGTACAGCAAAAAACAAACGAACAGGCCAGACGCATAATCCCAACACTTTGGCAGGCCGAGGCAGGTGGATCACGAGGTCAGGAGTTCGAGATCAGCCTGACCAACATGGTGAAGCCCCATCTCTACTAAAAATACAAAATTAGCTGAGCGTAGTGGTGCACACCTGTAGTCCCAGCTACTCATGAGGCTGAGGCAGGAGAATGGCTTGAACCCAGGAGGCGCAGGTTGCAGTGAGCCAAGATCACGCCATTGCACTCCAGCCTGGGCGACAGAGGGAGACTCCATCTCAAAAAAACAAACAAACAAGCAAGCAAAAACAAATAGAGTGAAGAGACAACCCAAAGACTGAGAAAACGTATTTACAAATCATGCATCAGATATATAGCTAATATCCGGCCAGGCACAGTGGCTCATGCCTGTAATCTCAGCACTTTGGAGGCCGAGGCGGGTGGATCACTTGAGCCCAGGAGTACAAGACCAGTCTAAGCAACATGGTGAGACACTGTCTCTATAAAACATACATAAATTAGCCAGGTGTGGTGGTGTATGCCTGTAGTCCCAGCTACTTGGGAGGCAGAGGCGGGAGGATCACTTGCGCCCAGGAGGTCAAGGCTGCAGTGAGCCATGATCATGCCACTGCACTCCAGCCTGGGCAACACAGTGAGACACTGTCTCAAAAATAAAAATAAAAAAAAAGACAAACAAATGGCCAACAGATAGATGAAAAAATGCTGAACATCTCTAATCATAAGAGAAATGCAAATGAAAGCCACAATAAGGTATCACCTCACACCTGTTAGACTGGCTATTATCAAACAGGTGAAAGACAAGTGTTAGCAAGGACACAGAGAAATGGAACACTTATACACCGTTGGTGAAACTATAAATACAGCCATTTTGTAAAACAGTGTAGAGGTTCCTCACAAAACTAAAAATAGAATTACTATATGATCCAGCAATCCCATTACTGAGTACATACCCAAAGGAACTGAAATCAGTATGTCAGAGGTGTCTGAGACTCACTTATATTTGGAATCTAAAAAAGTCAAACTCACAGAAGTAGAGAGTAGAATGGTGATTACCAGTAGCTGGGGTAAGTGGGGCTGGAGGGAAAAAGGAAGATATTGGCCAATGGCTACATAAAATTACAGTCAGGAGGAACAGGATCCTGGTATTGTATTGCATAGCATCATGATTACAGTAAATATATTAATTTTTCAAGAGTTAAAAAAGGGAACTTTAAATGTTCTCACCACAAAGAAATGATAAATATTTGAGGAGACAGATATACTACTTGGCCTGATTTGATGAGTGTAGAATGTATACATGTATCAAAACATCACATTGTGCCGCATAAATATATACAATTGTTACTTATTAAAGATAGATTTTCTTTTTTATTTACTCATGGTAGGAATGGCCTTCATTGGTTGCAATAGGAAGCGAAAGAGGAGACCTGAAATCAAACGAGAAAGCGTAGGCATCCTGGGGAGGAGCCTACTGGATCTCAGTTCTGCCCTGCTCAGAGAAGTTCAGTATCCAGGCCACTGAGAACAGAACCGTCTGGCACCAAAGACATGATTTTGAGGGGGCCGGAGCCCTTTCCCTCTGCCTCCATACATAACAGGAGCAGGACCACACATTCAGTCCGACAAGAAAAGGAGGGTGGATTTTCTAAACTATGATATTCACCATTAAAATTAACAAGTTAACAAAAGTAATATTTTTTGAAAACAGGTTTTCTAATTGTACTACACATGATCATGACTTCTTAAATGGAACACACTGTACATGAAGACTGGGAACCAAACAAATGTTAACTTATGAGTATCAACTGCTCTTTATACCCTCACACAGCGACAGCAGTAGGAGTTATTTAGCAGGATAGGGCTTTTTGCTCCCTGCCTAGAATGTTCCAGCTCATGTGGTTTTCCGCTTTTTGAATTTGTATCCCAGCCTTCATAGTCTATCAGGAGTCAACTCTTTCTCTTTTTTTTGTTTTTTGTTGTTGTTGTTGAGATGGAGCCTCGCTCTGTCGCCAGGCTGAAGTGCAGTGGCACAATCTCGGCTCACTGCAATCTCCGCCTCCGGGGTTCAAGCAATTCTCCTGCCTCGGCCTCCCGAATAACTGGGACAACAGCCGCACGCCACGACAGCCAGCTAATTTTTGTATTTTTAGTAGAGATGGGGTTTCACCATGTTGGCCAGGATGGTCTCAATATCTTGAGCTCGTGATCCGCCCGCCTTGGCATCCCAAAAGTGCTGGGATTACAGGCATGAGCCACCACGCCCAGCCTTCAGTAGCATAGTACTTTTTAAAACATGGCATCTAATAGCTTAGGAGACACTCACATTATCACATTTGAGCATAAACCTATGATGGAGGTACTGTCTTTTACAGATAAAGAAACTGAGGCTCTAAAAGATTCTGCAAGTTGTGGAAGTAAAGCTATTGTGATCAAGTTGGGACAGGTCTTCTGACTCCCAAGTCTTTTGACCTATCCACTCTCTCAACCATCACTGTGCAGTGAGAGGGACAAAGGGCTTGGCATGGTATCAGAAACTAAACTGTTTTCTCAAAACCAGGCTAAATATTCTCCCCAGTGAGTAAACTCAGTTGTAGCCAAACTAAATGCTGTTCCATAGTTCATCAATGAATGTAGTAAATGGACTTTGTCAGGCATATGCACTACTAAGGGATTCCCCCCTTTTTCAAAATTCAAACTTTATTCTTCAGACTGTCAGTTTTTAGAATAGTGCTAAGGTTTTGCTTTTAAATGAAAGGGAAGACTTGCACGTTACTCAGAGCAAATGTTACCAGCATTCCCTTACAAGAATAGCAGATTAGTCAACTAAATATTAGCTAACAACCAGGCTATTGCTATCTAAAGGGAACTTTGTCTAACTGCATAACATTGTAACAAATGCTCTTCTAATTAGATATATAATCCTGAAGGGAAATAAGATCATACTTTGAAACAGAGGATTTTAATAGGACAGAGAGGCAGCAAAGATAGAAACAGCTACTAAAGATATTCTAGACACCTAACCATTTCATTCCCACTTTAAAATTGAAAGAATAAAAATGTGTTAAGGAAATAGCTTAATCCTGGGGAAGGGTGGGCTTTAAAAGCTATAGATGGTAATTTAAGAAAGCAAACAAAACATTTCAAGCACACCAAGGGCATTCCAAATACCCATGAGCCACCATCAGCTTAAGCAACAAAACATTACAGATACAACTCAAGCCCTGCATGACTCCTCCCAGATTCCCTTATCCTTCATCTGTCCTCAGAAGTAACCACTATTCTGAATTTGGTGTTTGTGTTTCCCACGTTTATATATTTTTACATGGGTATGAATCTATAAAAAATATAGTAACATTATTTTTCATGTTTATTTTTACAAATGTCATTGTATATATTTTGATAACACAATACCTGCACTATACACACAATTCAAAAGTACAAAAGCATCCACAGTGCAACGCAATGTCCTCCTGTACCTAGTCCCCTATACTGAGCAACTAACGTAACCAGTCTTGTGTGTATCTTTAAACAGACACACTCTATATATAAAAGCAGTCACATTTAAGATACAGATTTGCCCCTGCCTTTTATACATAAGTGGTAGGCATATTGAACACATTGTTCTACTTTTTCCTCTTAAAAATACACCTTGGAAATTGTTCTCTAAAATATACAAAGTTCCTCCCTTTTTCTTCCTTAATGTTTGCAAGGTATTTCACTATATGGATAAACCATAACTATTACACTATTAGAAAGGTTACTTCAAAAGTTTTGTATTAATATTTACAACAATATGGCAACAAATAACCCATTATTTCATACACATGAGTACATCTATAGAATAATTCCTAGAAGTTGAGTTGTTAGGTTAATTTTAATAAATGCTGTCACTCTCTCATGTAGAGGTAGGATACCAATTTATACTCTACCAGCATTGTATGAGTGGTTCTGTAAGTTTCTAAAATTTATATAAATAACAGCAGACTATACATATTCTTATGCACTTGCTTTCGAGGTCTAACCTTATATTTTTAAGATTCATTCACACTGATGTATATAGCTCTAGTTCAAGTTTATATGTTTTACTTAAAGGAATTTTTAAATAACTTCTACTATGATTCATTCACAAGGAGTACAGTTACCTATGTAGCTGAAATTGCAGTTTTACACAGAAATACTTACGAACTTAGGCCAAGCGTGGTGGCTCATGCCTGTAATCCCAGCACTTTGGGAGGCTGAGGTGGGTGGATCACCTGAGGTCAGGAGTTCAAGACTAACCTGGCCAACGTGGTGAAACCCCCATCTCTACTAAAAATACAAAAAAAAATTAGCTGGGCGTAGTGGTGGGCGCCTATAATCCCAGCCACTTGGGAGGCTGAGGCTGGAGAATCGCTTGAACCCAGGAGGTGGAAGTTGCAGTGAGCTGAGATCGCACCATTGCACTCCAGCCTGGGCGACAAGAGTGAAACTCCATCTCAAAAAAAAAAAAAAAAAAGAAAGACTTACCAACTTAATAGTTTATATGTATAAACAACTCATTTGCCGAAGATACACCCAGCCTACCAAAGAGATCATCTTCTCTAGAAAAACTAACAAAGACTGCCATTTTAATGATATGACTCTTTGCTCATCCATGCTTTTTTTGGGCAGAGGGAAGGCCCACAAGGGCATGGAACCTAACATCTTGATAAGTAGAAGGAAAAAAAAAAGATGCCTTGGAAACAACAGAGACAATTCAAGCATAATCACAAAATAACCCTAGTTTTCGGTAAACTTTCCTCTCAAAATGCTACCACTAAGTAACCAAACAAATTTTTTGGCCTATAACAGGAAACAATCACTCCGAACTTCCAGCCTACTCTCCCCGCAAAATTAAATTTCCTATAAGCCTGGAATATCATACTGAGACTTTTTCTGCGTATCAGTATCATATATTTTATTAGATCCCTCTTCATGTTAAATTTACTAATATGTGTAACTAATTTTTAAAGCTTTCTTTATTCCAACTTGTCTAAATTTATGGCTAACCCTATTATTTGCAAGAACTCTTGCATAATTAAGGCTGTTGGTGTTAATTACCAACATCACCACGATAGTGGCCATTTCTGCCTGTTCACTGAGTATCCATGTCCCCCTTTCTCTCTCCTAACAACACCCATTTATGTGTAGGTGTCTACCCTGTCCCCCCACACTATCCAAGTACTTAGAAGATGTCTCCCGGCCCAGCACGGTGGTTCAGGCCTGTAATCCCAGCACTTTGGGAGGCCGAGGCTGGTGGGATCACCTGAGGTCAGGAGTTCGAGCCCAGCCTGGCCAACATGGTGAAACCCCACCTCTACTAAAAATACAAAAATTAGTAGGATGTGGTGGCACACGTCTGTAATCCCAGCTACTAGGGAAGGTGGAGCAGAAGAATCACTTGAACTCGGGAGGCAGAGGTTGCAATGAGCTGTCATTGCACCCTCTGCCCCCCGCCTGGGGGAAAAAAAGGAAAATGCTCCCAAAAAAAAAAAAAAAAACAAAACTGTTCCCTGTTCACCACATGCACACTAACATCTATCTACTGCTTTTTGATTTTTTGATTATGGCCATTCTTGCAGGAGTGAGGTGGTATCACATTGTGGTTCTGATTTGCATTTCCCTGATCATTAGTGATGCTGAGCATTTTTTCATGTTTGTTGGCCATTTGTATATCTTCTTTTGAGAACTGTCTATTCATGTCCTTAGCCCACTTTTTGATGGGACTGTTTGTTTTTTTCTGATTTATTTGAGTTCATTGTGGATTCTGGGTATTAGTCCTTTTTCAGATGTATTGATTAGGAAGATTTTCTCCCACTGTGTGGGTTGTCTGTTTACTCTGCTGACTGTTCCTTTTCCTGTGCAAAAGCTCTTCAGTTTAATCAGGTCCCAGCTATTTATCTTTGTTTTTACTGCATTTGCTTTTGGGTTCTTAGTCATTAAATCCTTGCCTAACCCAATGTCTAGAAGGGTTTTTCCAATGTTATCTTCTAGAATTTTTACAGTTTCAGGTCTTAGGTTTAAGTCCTTAATCCATCTTGAGTTGATTTTTGTATAAGGTTGAGAGATGAGAATCCTGTTTCATTCTCCTACATGTGGCTGGCCAATTATCCCAGCACCATTTGTTGAAAAGGGTGAACAGGGAACACTTCTACACTGCTGGTGGGAATGTAAACTAGTACAGCTGCTATGGAAAACAGTGTGGATATTCCTTAAAGAACTAAAAGTAGAACTACCATTTGATCCAGCAATCCCTTCTGAAAAGAAGTCATTATTTGAAAAAGATACTTGCACATGCATGTTTATAGCAGCACAATTCACAATTGCAAAATTGTGGAACCAATCCAAATGCCCATCACTCAACGTATGGATAAAGAAACTGTGGTGTATACACACACACACACACACGATGGAATACTACACAGCCATAAAAAGGAATGAATTAACATCATTTGCAGTGACTTGGATAAGAGTGGAGACTATTATTCTAAGTGAAGTAACTCAGGAATGGAAAACCAACATAATATGTTCTAATCACTGATATGTGGGAGCTAAGCTATGAGGACGCAAAGGCCTAAGAATGATACAGTGGACTCTGGGGACTTGAAGAGTGGGAGGGGGGTGAGAGATAACAGACTACAAATATGATGCAGTGTATACTGCTCGGGTGATGGGTGCACCAAAATCTCACAAATCACCACTAAAGAATTTACTCATGCAACCAAATACCATCTGTACCCCAATAACTTAAAGAAAAATTTAAAAAATAAAACAAATTTTTAAAAAAAGAAGATGTCTCCCACCCACCCACCTCTCTTGCACACACATCAAAGGGTGGGTCATATTCCTCCAAGGGCAATGCCATCCTCCTTGCTAATGCCTGCTTAGGAATACAAGCATAAGCCAATTGGCACATGGCATTCCTAGCCAGAGGGACTGGATGCACCAATGAGACTCATAAGAGGTATGCTGGCCTTCCCTGCTGGAAGGACTTATCTGTGGAGAGAAAACCACAGATAAGTTCTTTACTAGGTGAAGCTGGATTTTCTATTACTTGTGGCAAAAAGCATCCCAACTGTTAACTTGAAAAATGAACAGGTTAAAGATTCTGATCAACATCAACAAATGTGATTATGAACAGATTTAACCGTATCTATGAAACCTATGATCCTTGGACTAATATTGGCCTTTGTACATTTGGAGAGTTTGTTGACTTTAACATAATATGGTAATCCAAGAGAAGTTCATGTGGGTGGAGAAGTGAAGGTTAAGAAACAGCAAAGTCACTGGAGACATTCATGTCACAGCCATATCACAGATCAAATCCAGAAGATGAAAAATCTCTTCTTGCTTTACTACCTGCCATGCCAAAAACCACTTAGCAAATACGAAAATAGACCTGGCCGGGCACGGTGGCTCACGCCTGTAATCCCAGCACTTTGGGAGGCTGAGATGGGTGGATCACCTGAGGTCAGGAGCTCGAGACCAGCCGGGCCAACATGGTGAAACCCCATCTCTACTAAAAATATGAAATTAGCCGGGTGTGGTGGTGGGTGCCTGTAATCCCAGCTACTCAGGAGGCTGAGGCAGAAGAACTGCTTGAACCCGGGAAGCGGAGGTTGCAATGAGCCAAGTTCGCACCACACGGCACTCCAGCCTGGGCAACAGAGCAAGACTCCGTCTCGGGAAAAAAAAGAAAAGAAAAAAGAAAAAAAAAAAAAAGACCTGACTTTATGCAAGCATTCAAGTCTATATTAGGGGAATGATGAACACCCTAATCCAGGCAGAACTCTGGGAAGGGGTGGGGGCAAAAATGAACATTTTTTTTTTTTTTTACAAACACTTGTAAACTAAAAAGTAGTTTGTAATTGCTAACAAGAAATATCATAGCCAAAGATAAAGTTAAAACTTCCAGGGTAAAAAACATCTTACTGGCCTTATATGGACCTGTCCTAAGAGCTGTTATTACCCAATTCTGGCATTTGCTCCTTACTTCCTCCTGACATTGTCCGCCTTGCCGATTTTCATAAGAAGGTTCAGGCAGTTGCTTCCCTGTGGGATATACAACAATTTTCCAATTCTATGACTCAGAAAATGACAAGGGAAGGAAGGGTTCTTCTCTTCTAACCCTAAATAAAATCAGAAAATGTTTAGCTCTGGAAGAGTAAGGCTCAGTTGAGTTACCGTACAGACTTTAGCAAACTTTTTTTCTTTCAAGTCAATATTTACCAAGAACTCAGTATATGCAAGTCCGTCTATTATTTATCCAAAGCCAATGCATGAATTATTTTTATCAGTTCCAAACTTCCTTTCTCTGCATCCCTTAGAGCAAAGTCAAATATGTTAAAGAAAAAAAAATCATGCCTCACAAAACTTGCAATTAAACGTTTTTTGCCAGAATTGGTGGACTGTAAAGCAAGCTTATTTCCAGAATATTGTTTTGAAAGAGTCCACACTTTTCTTTTAATTTCAATAGCTTTAGGGGTACAAGTGGCTTTTGGTTACATAGATGAACTGCATAGTGGTGAAGTCTGGGCTTTTAGCGTACCCTTCACCCGAATGGTGTACAATGCACCCAATACACCTTTCTTAAAACAAAAGTTCAAATGATGTGCACTTAAAGCGTTTATTAGAATACAAATAACCTTTGAAAATAAGTGGAAACGAACTGTACTAATAAAGTAATAAATACTATCTGGAGGCAACATCTGAACTAACAACCAAGTTTCGCACGGAGAAACTCCTGTTAATTCGGAAACACTAAAGGCACAGTCTCATTCAGAACGTAAACCATGCATCGCAAATACTGAACCAGTTTATATTCACTAACTGCTCCGAAGGAAACCAGTGATCTTTTCCGACGACATGGCCTTTAAAAAAAATGATGTAGGCTACCCACAAAGAAACCTTACTTCTGCGGAAACACATTTCGCACTCGGGAAACAGCAGGGGCCGGTAAATCGACAGCCTCCTACAGAGGACGGAAATACGGACAACGCCGAGGACCGCCAAGGAAGCGATGGGCTGGCCCTGAGCCAAGGGAGCACAACCCGGGCGCACAAGAGGCCGCCTCCCCGGGGATCGCGCCCGGCGCCCCCTCCCAGCACCCAGAGCGCGCCGCGCCGCCCGCCTGCCCCGCCTGGGAAAGTTTGCACCTTCGCATCCCAGCCCCTCGCACCTACCAGCCCCTCCGGCCGCGGCGCCGTCGCCATGGCGACTGGCCCCCACCCCACCCCCACCCGGCCTGTGCTGGCCGCGCCGCAGCCCCGCGGCGGTTGGGGAGAGCTCCCGCAGGATCCGGGACAGGGGCTGCCCAGCCGTGGAAAGAAGGGACGCAGCGGACGGGGGAAGATGAAGAGGTGCGGAAAGCGGAAGTCGTGCGGCTCCCCAGCTGGGGCCGAGCCTCGTCCCGCGGGTTCTCACCCTTCACTTTGCCGAAGGTGCCGACCCCCAGCGTGTCACCCAGGATGTAGTGGCCGATCTTCACCCGCCCGTCGTGTTTCTGCTTCTCGGCTGTCGCCATCTTTCTCCAGGAACTGAGTCTGCGCATGGCGCTGCGGGAGGGGGCGGAGGGGGCGGGCAGGGCCGCGCCGGGGGCGGGCGAGGAGGGGGTGGGGACGCGGGAGGGCAGCCGCCGAGCCGAGCCACCGCCCTGCGCCGCCAGCGCAGGCCCCGCAGCCGCCGTCGGGCGCAGACGCTCCCCCTGGCGGGGCGGGCGGGGGCTGCCAGGAGAATCACCAGTACCCGCCTCCTCGCCCCGCATCCTCGGGCCTGGGCGCCCGCCCACCGGCACGCGGAGGGGCTTCCTGGAACGATTAGGCGGACCGTCGCCCCCAGGCTCCTTTCTCCTCTGGCGGAGTTTCTGCCCGCTGCGATCTTCCCTAATTACCACTCTGCGGTCGGAGAAGAGCCTTCTCCGGGTGACTCCAGAGGGGAGATGAGGACTGGGAAGCCAGCTTGAGTGATGCAGATCTGTGGCTTGTTAACGAGAGCCGCGTGAATTAAAGCAAGGCAGGGGACACCGCCCTGCCACTGCTTTCTAACCTTGGTTTTCATCTTTCCTTCTGGGATGGAATCTAGAAGCCGCAGGAGTTTTCACTTGCGTCTGTGATGGAGTTTCCCGCTCCCCGCTCCCCCCCCCCCCCCCCCCGCCACGAACCCGCGCTCTTTTTTCGCTTGGAGCCCATAAGTTGCTAGTGGGCATCACGATGGCTCTAGGAACGCTGTCAGTGTTTTCTTCTGGAGGTGATCCTGAAATTTCCTCCCCAAAGCAAGCTTTGTTGCGAGGAGCAGGCCGGGGATATGTGCAAGTGAATATGTTTTCCAAGAGGGGGATGATACGCAGATCTTTTGGTGTATAGGAATTAATACTTTTAGATTATCAGTAAAATGTATACGTTCACTTGGACTGAGAACAAGGCTTAACGGTTACATCAACCGGATCAACAAATATGTATTGTACTTGTAATGAGTAATACTTAGTCTATTATATAAACATAAATGGAACCATACCATAGCATAAAGTCTGCTTATTTTTCATAAAATGTTTGAGTTACTCAATTCCACTCCTCTAATTAGTAGTCAAAATCAAGTGTTCTGTTTTAGAAAGTTTATATTCTCTCAATTTTGGAATGTCATAGCATTGGGCCAATGTCAGTGGCCCCCCAAAAAAATTGTACCTTCATGAAAACAGTATAAAAAAAGAAAAAAACTAAAAATGTCATTTTTAATCCCACAAAAATCAATTACTCAACTCTCCTGATTTTCGCCTCTCTGTTTCTGAAATCAAAGTAACACGCATTAGGCACTGTTTTGTTCCAAGGAAGATATTGCAGGGGAAGCAAAAGTTTCTGCCTTTGAGCTTAGAATTACACCAGATAAGCAGGAAACAGTTCCAGCTAGCCTTAATCAAGTTCCTACTGTATTGAGGACTGCACATTGTTTGAAGGGCAAAAAGTTAAGAAATCTTTGATTACTGATGTATTTGGGGGGCAGGTGGTTATAGTGGTTACTGTTGTAACTTTTGGTGTCTGGCTTTTTCACTTTTATCTGTTTGCCTTGTGAGTTTCTACACAAGGCATCTCTGTAAAGCAGAATTTTTGGATTTTGGATCTCTGTAAAACAGAAATAGCTCTCTGGATTCCCGTGTTGGGCAGGGAACCTTAAACTCCCTCCCCTCCCCAAATAGCACCTTAAATTACTTTAAGTTTTTATTATATCTAGAATTTAACCCAGGAAAGTTCTGCCATTTCTTCTAACCTGAAAGAAAAAGATCTGACAACATCTCTTCTCAGGCCCAAGGGTGGGAGAGTGCCCCTAGGGGAAAAAAAAAAAAAGGAAAAGATCGCAAAGTACCTCATCTGTGTACCACTCACTGAGCATGTTGCAAGGGAACAAACTGAAGCTGGGTTTTGCAAATCCATTTGCCAGTCTCTTCATGAAACTATGAAAACTCAAGAAAGTAACATAATCTTTTTTTTTTTTTAGTAGAAACATCGGTTTGTTTCTGCTTTGTGCTGTTGTAGATTATAATTCTATTTAATAAATAGTCATTAAATGGCATTTACACTTAAAAGCATTGTTGGGGAGATAAAACCTAGAATTATGGATCAAAAAATTGGATAGAAACTTAGACATCATCTTATCCAGTTTCCCATAGTCTCTGTTTAAAGCAGCTTTAATTGCTCAGTGTTTTAATTTTGGTTTTGTTTCCATTCATGTTGAGTTAAAAACTGAATCCAATTCACTGTTTGTAAGACTACTGTCTTAAGAAGCCTCCTGTATTCCTTTGCTTTTTCTCTTAATTACCTTTTTAAATTTTTTGTCACATTTTCTTCCACCCTGTCTTCCTTTCATTCTCCCATTGATCTATCCCCAAATGTTCACTTCCTTCATTCTTAAAGCTTTTGTTAACTGCCAGACGCTATAGAAAATTTCATTTTTCTAAAAAACGAAAAGTCATGGTCCCTACCTTGAAAGAGCTCATGGTCTACAGTAGCAGTCATCTATATTCCACCATCCCCCACCCATCCAGGAGAGAGAATATTCACATACTCAACATTCTACCAGGGGAAAGCAAAGATAAGGTAGACTGTGGCTTACTCTCAGTTTCCGGACCTATCTGTTGTAACTCTACCCCATCTCAGTAAAATGTATTGGAATATAAGTGGGCAGGAGTTACACTAGAGAAGTAACTTTTTTTTTTTTAAGAGGCACTTCTTCTGTTGCCCAGGCTAGAGTGCGGTGGTTAGATCACAGCTCACTGTAACCTCGAACTCTTGGACTCAAGCATTCCTCCTACTTCAGCCTCGAGAGAGTAGCTAGGACTTACGGTGTGCACCACCACACCCGACTATTTTTCATTTCATTTGTTGTAGAGATGGGGATCTCCCTATATTAACGAGGCCAGTCTAGAACCTCTGGCCTCAAGCGATCCTCCCACCACAGACTCCCAAAGTGCTAGGACTGCAGGCATGAGCCACCAAGCCTGGCCTATAGAAGTATACTTACTTGACTCCTTTTTAGTTTAAGTGGGGGAAAAGCAGACCGGGCGCAGTGGCTGACACTTGTAATCCCAGCACTTTGGGAGGCCGAGGCGGGCAGATCACCTGAGGTCAAGAGTTCGAGACCAGCCTGACCAAAATGGAGAAACCCGGTCTCTACTAAAAATACAAAATTAGCTGGGTGTGGTGGCATGTGCCTGTAACCCCAGCTTCTCAGGAGGCTGAGACAGGAGAATCATTTGAACCCGGGAGGCAGAGGTTGCAGTGAGCTGAGATCGTGCCATTGCACTCCAGCCTGGGCAACAAGAGTAAAACTCTGTCTCAAAAAAAAAAAAAAAAAAGTAGGGAAAAAGTAAATTGTTTGCAAACTTAAGTACTGTAGCTTTTATTAGTACAAATAAATTACAGTACATCTCAGCACTGATGAAGACATAGCAACACTGTGGTGGAGAATGTCCAGCCTCATGGAGGAACTGTGTGGTTAGCAGTTAGCTGCTTCCTCTCTAGCCCTTTAGACATTGTAAGGGAGCAGGTGCCTCCTCGGAGTCTTTTCTTCTCAAGGTCATTACAGCATTACTAGACTCTACACTTCCAGGTGGATATTAAACTTCTCCAATGACTATCTCTAAATATGGTGGCTGGAACTAAAACTTCTGAGTACTACACTGCTATTAATGCAGCCTAATATTTCCTTAGCTTACTTGTAGCTACATTGTAACTAATATTTTATTTTTGTTAAACAAACACTATGTACTGGGCAATTTGCTAGATCCTAGGGACTTAAAAAACAAAGGAACGTGGTTCTGCCTTCTAACAGGAGACAAAGCAATGTTATAGGTGCTATAATAAAAACACAAGTCTAGGCAATGTAGTGAGATTCTGTCTTTACAAAAAAAAATAAATTCAAAATTAGCTGAGTCTGGTGGTGCACACCTATAGTCATAGATACTTTGGAGGCTGAGGTGTGAGGATCAGTTGAGCTCAGGAGGTAGAGGCTGCAGTGAGCTATGATTATGCCACTGTACTCCAGCCTGGGTGACAGAGCAAGACCCTATCTCTTAAAAAATAAATAAAAATGAAAACATATATGGTGCTAAAGACCATTATGAGAGGTCAGGATAACCTTTATCTGTGGAGGTCTGCCAAAGCTTTAACTTGAATCTGTTTATGGAGAAGTATTAAGAGATGATGTTTTCTACACGCAAAAAAAGGGAGGCCACCCAGGCACAGTGGCCCACGCCTGTAATCCCAGCACTTTGGGAGGCCGAGGCAGGAGGATCACTTGAGCTCAGGAGTTTGAGACCAGCCTGGGCAACATTGTGAGACCTCATCTCTACAAAAAATACAAAAAATCAGCCAGGCATGGTGGTGCATGCCTGTAGTCCCAGCTACTCAGGAGGCTGAGGTGGGAGAATCATCTGAGCCCAGGAGGTCAAGGCTGCAGTGTGTCATGTTCATGCCACTGCACTCCAGCCTGAGTGACAAAGACCCTGTCTCAAAAATATAAAAATAAAAAGGTAAAGAAGTCTGGGCACAGTGGCTCACGCCTGTAGTCCTAACACTTTGGGAGGCCGAGGCAGGTGGATTGCCTGAGTTCAGGAGTTTGAGACCAGCCTGGGCAACATGGTAAAACTCTTTCTTTACTTAAATACAAAAAATTAGCCAGGCATGGCGGTGTGCACCTGTAATCTCACTACTCGGGAGGCTGAGACAGGAGAATCGCTTGCACCTGGGAGGCAAATGTTGCAGTGAGCCAAGATCCCACCACCGCACTCCAGCCTGGGTGAGAGAGCGAGACTCCATCTCAAAAAAAAAACAAAAAAGTAAACAAAAGAAAGAAAACAGGTGGCATGGGGGATGGAGAGAACGTGGGGAAGGCATTCCAGGTAGGAAAAAGAGCAGATATAAAATCACAGAGGGGGCCGGGCACGGCAGCTCATGCCTGTAATCCCAGCACTTTGGGAGGCGAGGCGGGCGGATCACCAAAGGTCAGGAGTTCGAGAGCAGCCTAGCCAACATGGTGAAACCTCATCTCTACTAAAAATACAAAATTTAGCTGGGCATGGTGTTGGGCGCCTGTAATACCAGCTACTAGGGGGGCTGAGGCAAGAGAATCACTTGAACCCGGGAGGTGGAGGTTGCAGTGAGCCGAGATCGCGCCACTGCACTTCAGCCTGGGTGACAGAGCGAGACTGTATCTCAAAAAAAAAAAAAAAAAAAGAAAATCAGAGGGAAGTAGGCTGTTTAGGGAAGAGCTAATTGTTACAGGGGCTGGAATCTGATGTACAGAGGGACTTGTTAGAAGAAATGAGAGGTAAACCCACTAAAGTTAAACAGACAAAATCCTGAAATGCCTCATGTGCTTCTCAGTTTGGACATTATCTTGTAGAGTGATAAGCCATGGAAAGATGTGAAGTAGATGCAATTTAGAAATAAATTATTTTCTCCAAAATTGGTAGCTGTGGGTAAGGTACATTTGGGAAGAAAAATTAGGTGACTAAGAGTCAGGGGCAAGGGGCAGACTTTTCTCTGTTTACTCTTTGTAAATTTTTATTTAGAGCCTTATGCATATATTACAGAATCAAAAAAGTTAACTTTTAGAAAAATTTCTAAAAACTCTGACTTTATTTTGGAGGATATAGATTAGAGAAGAACAAGACCAAAGTGGTAAATTAGGAAACTTGCAATCACCTAATGAAGAAATGAGGCAGCCACCACGTACGAAAAGGAAAAACTCAACACCTATTCGTAAAGTGGAATTAGAAAGGAAGGAATGGAGTGATGTGCATAGAGAGGGAAAGGAAGGAATCTTTTTTTTTGAGATGAAGTCTCACTCTGTTGCCCAGGATGGAGTGCAGTGACACAATCTCTGCTCACTGCAACCTCCGCTTCCCAGGTACACCAGATTCTCCTGCCTCAGCCTCCCAAGTAGCTGGGATTACAAGCACCCGCCACCATGCCTAGCTAATTTTTTGTATTTTTAGTAGAGACGGGGTTTCACTGTGTTAGCCAGGATGGTCTCGAACTCCTGACCTTGTGATCCACCTGCCTCGGCCTCTCAAAGTGCTAGGATTACAGGCATGAGCCACTGCGCCCGTCCAGGAAGGAATCTTAATCACCTCCCAGGATTCAGGTAGGATTTTAGAGGAATGGGTGTTCAACTGAAGTTACGAGTATTTGTAACATTAAGACATCAAAAAGGCCGGGTTTGGTGGCTCACGCCTGTAATCCCAGCACTTTGGGAGGGCAAGGCGGGTGGATCACAAGGTCAGGAGATCAAGACCATCCTGACTAACATGGTGAAACCCCTTCTCTACAAAAAATAGAAAAAATTAGCCAGGCGTGGTGGCACGCACCTGTAGTCCCAGCTGCTTGGGAAGCTGAGGTAGGAGAATCGCTTGAACCCGGGAGGTGGAGGTTGCAGTGAGCCGAGATTGTGCCACTGCACTCCAGCCTGGGTGACAAAGCGAGACTCCATCTCAAAAAACAAAACAAAACAAAACAAACAAACAAACAAAAAAAACATCAAAGAGACTTCAGGTAAAGAGGTAAAGATATCCATGATGATACTGGTCATGCAGGTCTATAACTCCAAAGATAAGTCAGTCTAATGGTTAACAATGTATTATATATTTCAAAATAGTTTAAAGAGATCATCTGAAATGTTTACAACACATAGAAATAATAAATACTCAAAATGCTAGATATCCTAAATACCCTGAGTTGATCGTTACATATTCTATGCATGCAACAAAACATCACATGTGTCCCATAAATATGTAGAAATATTATATATCAATAAAACACTTATTAATTTCTTTTAAAAGTCAGCCCAGTGTTATAGATTGTCATCACCGAACAGATGGCAGATGAAGTGGAGCAACGAATATGGATGTGGTCTCTCCACTTTATAAAGGGATCCAAGGACAAAGCACTTACTAAGAAAACGTGGATAATTAAAGGATCCTGAAGCAATACAAACCTGTGGAAGAGACAGAACAGCAGTCCATTCATATTAGAAGCTCCCCAAGAAGTTACAGTGATTAAAATTAGCTTGTAGAAAACTGTCTCCCCTTACCTATGATAGATGATTTCTAGCTCCTGATTTAGAAAGAGACAGGCTTTTGCTTTGTCGCCCAGGCTGCAGTGCAGTGGGTGTGATCATGGCTCACTGCAGCCTCAGCCTCGGGACTCAACAGATCCTCTCATGTCAGCCTCTTGAGTAGCTGGGACCACAGGCATGTGCCACCATGCCCAGCTCATTTCTTAAATTTTTTGTAGAGATGGGGTCTCACTATGTTCCCCAAGCTGGTCTTCAACTCCTGGGCTAAAGGAATTCTGCCTCAGCTTCTTAAAGTGCTGGGATACAGGTGTGAGCCACCGCACTGGGTCTTAAAATTATTTTAGGCTAAGATATTTGCAACCCCTTCACAGTGATGAATTTTAAGCTCAGTTGCCCTTATAGAACAGGCCCAGACCTATTTTTTGTTTTTGGTTTTTTGTTTGAAACGGAGTCTTGCTCTGTCGCCCAGGCTGGAGTGCAGTGACATGATCTCGGCTCGCTGCAACCTCCTTCTCCCGGTTTCAAGTGATTCTCCTGCCTCAGCCTCCCAAGTAGCTGGGACTACAGGTGTGCATCACCATGCCCGGCTAATTTTTGTATTTTTAGTACAAATGGGGTTTCACTTATGTTGGTCAGGCTGGTCTGGAACTCCTGACCTTGTGATGCACCCGCCTCGGCCTCCCAAAGTGCTGGGATTACAGGCGTGAGCCACTCAGTTTTCCCAGAACTGTCTTCTAGGGAACATCTTGGCACCGTTCACAAGGACTCTGTTGACCCGTCTCCATGCGGATGTGGTTGGTTAGTCCTGGTTGGATTCTTTAGTGTTGATATCAACCCTGCCCACCCCTCACTTGACTTGCTGATTATCAGATGTATGTATCTATACATAATCAGCAGTACAAAGTATATTCATTTGCCAGAAGACGTAACTAAATTCTTTGGTGCCCTATTCTTATCAGCTAAGAGAAAGTATATCCTTGGATGGGCACCTGAAGAATATGCTGATAGTCTAAACTGTACCCTTGGATCATTTGAGACCATCAGCAAGGGAGAGTAATTTGTCCTGTTTTTTGGTCACCATTAGAATTGCTTTTACTGACTTATACTTTGGTAGTACAAAGAGCTGATAAACATGTAGATGTCTTTAGTAAGCTAATTATTTGACTCTCCATTCAAACCAGGAATTTGGTCTCCTTTAAAACAAAATTAATTAAAAATCTATCCAACATTAGCTGGGTGCGGTGGCTCACAGCTGCAATCCCAGCACTTTGGGAGGCCGAGGCGGGCGGATCACAAGGTCAGGAGATCGAGACCATCCTGGCTAACACAGTGAAACTCCATCTCTACTAAAAATACAAAAAATTAGCCAGGCATGGTGGCACGCACCTGTAGTCCCAGCTACTCGGGAGGCTGAGGCAGGAGAATCGCTTGAGGCAGAGGTTGCAGTGAGCCAAGATCGTGCCATTGTACTCCAGCCTGGGCTACACAGCGAGACTCTGTCTCAAAAGAAAAAAAAAAAATCTGTCCAACATTTATTTGAGTGGAAAGGCAGAGAAAGAGGACTGCTGGATCAGTGTCCCAGCGAACAATGACCTTGTGGTAACCAGACCCTGACTTCTTAGATGTGTATTTGTGGGTTGGGGAGTTTTATCCGCCCCTGACCAAGTGGTTTGTCAAAGTAGATCTGTTTAACCACATCCCTCTGAGAAGAGCTCAGGTAAGAAGCTCAGGTAAATAGAAATTCTAGTGATGTTTTCAGGCCTCCGGGGGCGGGTGGGAGTGGTGGTGGTGGTGTGTATAATATCACTTATAGATTACCTCCTGTGCAGCTGGCCCAGCTCATCTCCCTCCAACCTTGTGCTGCTGCCCTCTAGCCTCAGGCCCTGGGGGATGTTCTAAGAAACAAATCTGCAAAGTTTTTTCAATTCAGCTGACTCACATTGACAGCTAACTCTAACAAAGATGTAGTCACTTAAAGGCATGCATTTTAGTATTCTAACCTCATCCCTTGATTTATCTTACTTTCCTTCCCCTAAGATCCTTATTTCCTTGTTTATTACTTACTTACTTTGCTGGATATTATTCTCTAAGCTTCCCAAATACTTTTTGGTTTGTTTGTTTGTTTTGTTTTGTTTTTGGGGGATGGAGTCTCACTCTGTCACCCAGGCTGGAGTGCAGTGGCAGGATTCCAGCTCACTCCAACTTCTGCCTCCCAGGCTCGAGTGATCCTTCCACCTCAGCCTCCCAAGTAGCTGGGACCACAGATGCATGCCACCATGACTGGCTAATTTTTGTATCTTTGGTAGAGATGGGGTTTCACCCTGTTGGCCAGGCTGGTCTCGAACTCCTGACCTCAGGCGATCCGCCCACCTCAGCTACCCAAAGTACTGGGATTACAGGCATGAGCCACAGTGCCCGGCCTTCCCAAATGCTTTTTGAAAATAGACTTCATTTTTCAGGACAGCTTTAGATTTACAGAAAAATTGTGAAACTAATACAGAGTTATCATATACCCTACACGCAGTTTTCCCAATTATCAACACCTTACATTCTTTAGTGCATTTGTTATGATTTATGAACCAATCAATGTTGATATATTATGAGTAACTAAAGTCTTCACTTTATTCCAACTTCCTTAGTTTTTACCTAAGGTCCTTTTTTTGTTCTAGAATCCCATCCAGGATACTTTATGTATTTATGTATGTATTTATTTATTTATTTTTTAGATTGGAGTCTCGCTCTGTCGCCCAGGTTGGAGTGCAGTGGCGGAATCTTGGCTCACTGCCACTTCTGCCTCCTGGGTTCAAGCGATTCTTGTGCCTCAGCCTCCCGAGTAGCTGGGACTATAGGCGTGTGCCACCTGTAGCAGTGCTAATTTTTGTATTTTTAGTAGAGACGGAGTTTCACCATGTTGGCCAGGCTAGTCTGGAACTCCTGACCTTGTGATCCACCTGCGTTGGTCTCCCAAAGTGCTGGGATTACAGGCATGAGCCACTGCTCCGAGCCTTGTCTTATATTTAGATGTTATGGATTGAATGTTTGTGTCCCTCCCAAAATTCATGTATTGAAATTCTAATTCTCCATGTGATTATATTAGGAGGTGGATCTTTGGGGGGTAATTAGGTCATGAAGGTAGAGCCCTCATAAATGAAAGTGACTCCAGAGAAGTCTCTGGCTCTTTCCTTTCACCACATGAGGCTACAACAAGAAGTCAGCAGTCTGCAAACCCAAAGGAGGCCCGCATCAGAACCCAACCATACTGGCACCCTGATCTCAAACTTGCAGCTTCCATTACTGTGAGAAATTTCTGTTGTTTAAAAAGCCACCCAGTCTATGGTATTCTGTTACAGCAACTGAATGAGATAGGGAAAAAAAAAAACAAAACTTTTTTATAGTTTCAAACACCACTCAATACAACACTTTTGACACCAGATTCTCCAGCAGACACCAACTGCATGTCCTATAATTCCATTCTGACTTATTTCTATCTCTGTCTACTTAGAGGTAATGCCAGATCCCATAGGTTAAGCGTTCAGTCTTGTAAGACTCTACACCCCCACAACTCCAGGTTGTGACTTGTATATGTTTCTGTCCAACTGGGTATAATCAGAGGTTCCCACAACCCCCTCCTCAGGTTCTTTTAATTTGTAAAGCACTCACAGAACCCAGAGAAACAGTTTACTTATGTTTACTGGTTTATTATAAAGGATATTATTACAAAGGATACAGATGAATAGCTGGATGGAAGAGATTCATAGGGCAAAGCATCTGGGAAGGGGCATGGAGCTTCCATGCCCTCTCAAGGCACACCACCCCCCAGGAACCTCCACATATCCAGCAGTCCGGAAACTCTCCAAACACTGTCCTTCTGGATTTTTATGGAGGATCCATTAAGTAGGCATGAGTGATTACATCATTGGCCATGGGTAATAAACTCAACCTTCAGCCCCTCTCCCCTCTCCAGAGGTTGGGAGGTAGGACAGAAAAGTTTCAATCCTCTAATTCCATAGTTGGCTCCCTTGGTACCCAGCCTCCATCGTGAAGGCTGTCCATGAGCCCATCAAAAGTTGCCTTATTAGAACAAAAAATGTTCCTATCACCCAGGAAATTCCAAGAGATTTAGGAGCTTCATGTCAGGAAATGAAGACAAAGACCAAATATTAGAAGAAAAGATTTTCCTGGTGCCCCTGTTTATGAGTGCTTTAGGAACCAGCAGCAGAGACCAAATATATATAAACACATACATATATATACACACACATACATACATACACATACATATATATATATATTTTTTTTTGAGACGGAGTTTCGCTCGTCACCCAGGCTGGAGTGCAATGGCGCAATCTCAGCTCACCGCAACCTCTGCCTCCCGGGTTCAAGCAATTCTCCTGCCTCAGCCTCCCGAGTAGCTGGAATTACAGGCATGCGCCACCACGCATGGCTAATTTTGTATTTTTAGTAGAGACAGGGTTTCTCCATGTTGATCAGGCTGGTCTCGAACTCCTGACCTCAGGTGATCCACCCTCCTCAGCCTCCCAAAGTGCTGGGATTACAGGCATGAGCCACTGTGCTCAGCCTCCCAAATATGTATTTATTTTATAACAATATTACAGCATCCAAGCTAAGACAGTTGCCATGTCTCCTTAGGCACTTCTGACAATTTCTCAGACATTCTCTGTTTTTGATGACCTGTACAGTTCTGTGGTGCATTGGTCCATTGTTTTGTAGAGCATCCCTCTGTTGGAATTCCTCTGGTGTTTTTCTCATGACTAGACTAGTATTATGGGTTTGGGGGAGGAAGAACACAGAGATAATGGTCCATATCATACCAAGGGTACATACTGTCAACATGAGTTACCACTGTAGACGTTTACCTTGGTTGCCTGGCTAAGGTTTATTTGTCAGGTTTTTCTATGTAAAGTTACTGTTTATCTCCCCTTTCTATTATGTAATATTTGGAAGGAAGTCAGTGAGCACAGCCCACACTTAAGAAATGGTGATTTATGCTCCCTGTTTTCTAGAGTGGGATGTCTACCAAAATTATTTGGAATTCTTCGTGGAAGATTTGTCTCTTCTTTTCAATTTATTTATGTATTCAATCAATCATTTATTTATAGCAGTGTGGACTCACGGGCTTATTTTATGCACTGGATTATAAACTAATGTCAATTTATCTTATTGCTCAAGTTATTCCAGCCTTAGTCCTTGGGTGCGCTTTCAGCTGGCTCCTGTATCCCTTTGATATACCTCCATCAACATAGTTTGTATTGTTTCTTTGTTTAGCACTTTCTTACTTTCTGCCACTACAAGATGCTCCAGACCCATTCTGTATATCCCTTGCCCTAGTTTTAGAATCAGCCATTTCTCCAAGGAGTCCTGATTACTTTTATTGGAGAATAGTAATAGAAACCAAGATTCAGTGCTAGGTTTGCTCATTGTGTCTAGAGTGCTGTTGCATCTAGATCCTATCTGCTGATAGAGCAAAGAAATAGATGTGTGCGTATTAACCAATGAAAACATCCATATTTCTAAATATTTCCACAGTGGAACCATCCTGTCTTAATATGATTGAGCTGCTGTAACAAAACACTATACACTGGGTAGCTTATAAACAACAGAAATTTATTTCTCACAGTTCTGAAGGCTGGAAGTCCAAGATAAAGGTGCTGGCAGATTTGGTGTCTAGTGAGGGCCTGTTTCCTGGTTCATAGATTGTGCATTCTTGCTTTGTCCTCACATGGTAGAAGGGGTAAGGCAGCTCTCTGGCTGTAAGGGCACTGATCCCACTCATGAAGGCTTTAACCTTATAACCTAATCACCTCTCAGGGCCCCACCTCCTAATACTATCACATTGGTGATTAGGTTTCAACATATAAGGTTTGGGGGGACACAAACATTCAGACCATAGCACATCCTTATCTATGTTAAGCTAAACATGACTTCATACTGATCCATACAATCAATTCTAATCCACTACCCCATGGATTGTTCTAGCCTCCTACCTTTGCTTATCTATAAACTCCCACTCCAACAGTAAGAACGCTAGCTTCCATAATCTACTATCCGTTTACTTAATTGTTCAAGTGTACATTTATAGAAATATGCAAATTGTTAACCCTTATCCTTGTCAGTATCAATTTTTTTTATCATCTTCTTAAGTCCAGTGCTTTGGTGCAATTCCTTTTGCCTTTAGTCTTACAGACTCCACTCATTTCCAAGGGTAATCTTAGACTCTACCATTTCCCTAGATAAGCACGTTATTTCCTCCACTCTTTTCTTTTTCTTTCTTTCTTTCTTTTTTTTTTTTTTTGTTTGTGGAAAGACAGGGTCTCACTATGTCCCCCCAGCTGGAGTGCAGTGGCACAATGTTGGCTCACTGCAACCTCCACCTCCTGGGTTCAAGCCACCCTCCCATCTCAGCCTCCAGAGTAGCTGGGGCTATAGGCGCACGCAACCACACCCGGCTATTTTTTTGTATTTTTTAGCGAGATGAGGTTTCGCTGTGTTGCCCAGGCTGGTCTCGAACTCCTAGGCCCAAGTGATCCACCCACCTTAGCCTCCCAAAGTGCTGGGATTTCAGGTGTGAGCCACAATGCCTGGCCATCCTCCACTTTTATTTATTTATTTATTTTTTTGAGACAGAGTTTTGCTCTTGTTGCCCAGGCTGGAGTGCAATGGCACGATCTTGGCTCATCCTGCAACCTCCGCCTCCCAAGTTCAAGCTATTCTCCTGCCTCAGCCTCCCGAGTAGCTGGGATTACAGGCATGCACCACCACGTCCAGCTAATTTTGTATTTTTAGTAGAGACGGGGTTTCTCCATGTTGGTCAGGCTGGTCGTGAACTCCCAACCTCAGGTGATCCACCCGCCTCAGCCTCCCAAAGTGCTGGGATTACAGGTGTGAGCCACCGAGCCTGGCCCATCCTCCACTCTTTTCAGTGAGGTTGTTTCATACATGTATCATACCAGACAGGTTATGTTGTCACAATCTGCATTCCATCTGGGATTTTTCCCAATCTGTTTTAATCACTTGCTGTTCTCCCTGTTGGTGAGGGAGGGATTCCTGCCCTAGGGTAATGGGGATGACCAAACACATAACACCCAACACAGAACAGATGATGTGAACAGCAGTCTATTAGTTACATATACTCACAGCCTGGAAAAGAACACTGCATACCACTCAGGGCCACACTGTGCATTCAGGAGCAGAATGAACAATCAAGCTGTGGGAGGCGGGCTTTGTGGTATCAAGAGGATGGGGTGCCCCTGGTTCCTGTGGAGGATATAATTCGTTGTTTGAGTAATTCCAAGAGCTGGCAGGAAACTGAAACCCACTACTCAGGGATTAACAGAACTTGGCCCCGTCCATTTGACAAAGAGGGTTGTTTGGCTGGGGAGTTTACACACGGGAGCAGAGTCGGAAGGAGAACTTACCCCTAGGCAATTCAAGGCCCTCCCAGTTTTACCAGATGTCAAGACAACACATAATATTGAGCCTTAATTTTAGGCCTTACACCACAACCGCAACCTCTAAAATGTTTTATGGGGTGTTTTGTTTTGTTTTTTTGAGACAGGGTCTCACTCTGTAGCCCTGACTAGAGTGCAGTGACATGATCATGTCTCACTACAGTCTCAACCTCTCGGGCTCATCTGATCCTCCCAGCTCAGCCTCCTGAGTAGCTGGGACTACAGGTGCACACCACCATGCCTGGCTCATTTTTTGTATGTTTTGTAGAGACAGGGTTTCGCCATTTTGCCCAGGCTGGCCTTGAACTCCTGGGCTCAAGCGATTTGCCCACTTCAGTCACCCAAAGTGCTGGGATTACAGGCATAAGCCACCACGCCCAACCCAAAATGATTTTTTTGAGGATTTGCATACTTTAAGGTTCACTTTGTGCTATAAAGTTCTGTAGGTTTTGACAACTGTATAATGTCATATATCCACTATTACAGTATCATACAGAATAGTTTCATCACCCTAAAATAATAATTCCCTGTGCTTCACCTATTTAACCCTTCACCTGTTTTTATTGTCTCTATAGTTTGCCTTTTTCAGAATGTCATATAATTGGACTCATACAGTATATAGTCTTTCCAGACTGGCTTATTTCCCTTAGCAATGTGCATTTAAGGATCATCCATATCTTTCCTGACAGCCTCAAATGCTTTTGCAATAAGCAAAATATAAAACATAAAAACATTTAAGCAAGATTGGTCTCCAGTTGAATATATTTTTTCAAACATTTGAAAATAGTTTATACTTTTTAAAGGAATCTTACAATGGTATAGTTTTGTCAAATATTACATTAAATGTATATTTCTCTTTTTTTTGAGATGGAGTCTCGCTGTGTCGCCAGGCTGGAGTACAGTGGCACGATCTCGGCTCACTGCAACTTCTGCCTTCCAGGTTCAAGTGATTCTCATACCTCAGCCTACCGAGTAGCTGGGACTACAGTGAGAGCCACCACGCCCGGCTAATGTTTTTGTATTTTTAGCAGAGACAGAGTTTCACCATCTTGGCCAGGATGGTCTTGATCTCTTGACCTCATGATCTGCCCGCCTCGGCCTCCCAAAATGCTGGGATTATAGGCATGAGCCACAGCACCTGGCCCATTAACTGTATATTTCAAGAGAAAATACTCCAAAGAACTAAGCAATTGTATAGCTTTGGTGGTTTCAGTAATTAATAATGTAAGAAAGAAAAGATAAAGACCTAATTATTTTTCTTTTTCTGTAAAGAACATTATTCCTTACGTAATGCTATGGTGTGAATGTTTGCATCCTGCCAAAATTCAGATGTTGAAACCTAACCCTCAATGATATTAAGAGTTGGGGCCTTTGGGAGGTGATGAGATCATGAGAACTTTGCTCTTGTCAATGGGATTTAATGGCCTTATTAAAATGGCCCCAGAGAGCTGCTTTTCCCTTCTGTTACGTGAGGATAGCAAGAAGAAGGCACCGTCTTTGAAGCAGAGAGCCCTTACCAGACACCAAGGCTGCCTGTGCCTTGATGTTGATTTTACAGCCTCTAGAACTGTGAGCTATACATTTCTATTGTTTATACATTATCCAGTCTAAGGCATTTTGTTATAGCAGCCCAAACAAATTAAGACACATACATAATCAGTATATGGAATTACTAATTTAATTCTCACAGTCTTTGTATCTGTTATTTCTCTTACACAGAGTAAAACAACTAAATTCAAGTATATCATGAAATGTATTGAGCTTTTAATTTCAGAAATTAAGTTGGTTTTACAAGGGAAGTTCACTTTCTGTTAGGAATTTGCTCGGATATACTTTTTCTGAAATGGGTCTAGATTGCTTAACTAAGAAATTTTAACACAGGATTTTCTAGGTGCTTCATTGGATTACATATGCTATAAATTGGCCTTTACTAAAAGCCTTTTTTTTTTTTTTGGTCTGGAATTAAGACTTTATCATGTTTTTTACTTGCTTAGGCTTCTATGTACTTATTATTAATTCAACCCAAACTCTCTACCAATTGTCTGAAATATTTCAAGACATTGAAATGCGTGCGGTGTGTTATCAGTTTCATCTTGAACACAGCTATCCTGGAGCTTTCTTACCTGCTTCAACTGTTTGCCTCCTACTCCCATCTCACAGTTATCACCCAACATTTTTCCTTCAACACCATCCTGGATATGCCTTTTCTTCTTCTCTTGTGTTGGATTTATTGTTTTCTGTATGCCATAGTTTTCCTTTGGTGTGTTTTTTTCTTTTTTTTCCCTCCCTAGTTTTAAGAGAAACGTGTCCCACAAGTAGTTTTATGAGAAAGGCTCAGGGAAGCACATTTTTCTGAGACTATATTTGTTGGAAATCTTTATTCTATTCTTACACTTTATAGTTTGGCTGGATATATATAGGGTTTTAAGTTGGAAAACATTTCCTTCAGAATTTTGAAGGTATTGCTCCATCGTCTTCTAATTTCTCTTATTCTTTCTTTTCAAAGTTAAGTTTACTGAAGTATAATTTACATACAGTAAAATTCACCCTAAGTGTAGAGTTTTATATATATATGTATGTGTATGTATATATGTGTGTATATATATGTGTATATATATGTGTGTGTGTATATATATATTTTATTAATTTTTTTTTAAGTAAAGACGGAGTCTCACAATGTTGCTCAGGCTGGTCTCGAACTCCTGAGCACAAGTAATCCTCCTGCCTTGGCCTCCTGAAGTGCTAGGATTACAGATGTGAGCCACCCTGCCTGGCCTAGGTGTAGAGTTCTATGAGCTTTGAAAAATGTATATAGTTGTGGCCAGGCGCAATGTCTCATGCCTGTAATCTCAGCACTTTTGGAGGCCAAGGCGGGCAGATACCCAAGGTCAGGAGTTCGAGACCAGCCTGACCAATATGGAGAAACCTCTCTCTACTAAAAATACAAAATTGGCCAGATGTGGTGGCACATGCATATAATCCCAGCTACTAGGGAGGCTGAGGCAGGAGAATCACTTGGACCCGGGAGGCAGAGTTTGTGGTGAGCTGAGATTGCGCCATTGCACTCCAGCCTGGGCAACAAGAGCGAAACTCCACCTCAAAAAAAAAAAAAAAAAAAAAGAAAGAAAGAAAAAAGAAAATAAACTGTCTATAGTTGTGTAAATACCACAATAAAGATAGGAAATACCTCCATCACCCAAAAACATTCCCTTATGCCTTTTTGATTTCTATCCCTCTAGTTTTGCCTTCTTCAGAATGTCATATAAAGAGAATTGTGGCCAGGTGCAGTGGCTCATGCCTATAATCCCAGCATTTTGGGAGGCCAAGGCAGGTGGTCCATCTGACGTCAAGAGTTCGAGACCAGGCTGGGCGTGGTGGCTCACACCTGTAATCCCAGCACTTTGGGAAGCCAAGGCGGGCAGATCACCAAAGGTCAGGAGTTTGGAGACCAGCCTGGCCAACATGGCAAAATCCCGTTTCTACTAAAAATACAAAAATTAGCTGGGCCTGGTCGTGGGTGCCTGTAATCCTAGCTACTAGGGAGGCTGAGGCAGGAGAACTGCTTGAACCCAGGAGGCAGAAGTTGCAATGAGCGAGATCCTACCATTGCACTCCAGCCTGGGCAACAGAGTGAGACTCCATCTCAAAAAAAAAAAAAAAAAAATAGTTCAAGACCAGCCTGGCCAGTATGGTGAAACCCTGTCTCTACTAAAAATACAAAAATTAGGTGGGTGTGGTGGTGAGCACCTGTAATCCTAGCTACTCCAGAGGCTGAGGCAGGAGAATTGCTTGAATCCAGGAGGCGGAGGCTGCAGTGGGTCGAGATCTTGCCACTGCACTGCACACCAGCCTGGGAGACAGAGCTGTACAGTATGTAGCCTTTTGTATCCAACTCCTTTCACTTAGCATAATCCTTTTGTTTTGAGACTCATCCATATTGTGTTGCATGTATCAGTAGTTCATTTATTTTTATTGATGAATAGTATTCCATTGTATGCATATACCAAAATTTATTTGTCCATTCTCTACTTACAGTGTTTAAGTTGTTTCCAGTTCTTGGAGCAGGAATAGCCTTCTATAAACATTCACACACAAGACTCTGTGTTTTCATTTTTCTCGAGTAAATATAGTTAAGAGTGGGATTGCTGGGGTTGTATAGTAAACGTATTCTTCACTTTATAAGAAACAGCCACATTACAAATTTTTTATTTCAATAGTTTCTGGGGTCCAGGTGGTTTCTGGTTACATGGATACGTTCTTTAGTGGTGATTTCTGAAACTTTAGCGCACCCATCACCCAAGCAGTGTACAGTGTACCCAATAAATAGTCTTTTATGCCTAATTTTCCTCCTGAACTTCCCTGATAAGTCCCCAAAGTCCATTACATCATTCTTATGCCTTTGCATCCTCATAGATTAGCTGCCACTTATAAGTGAGAACATATATTTGGTTTTTCATTCCTGAGTTGCTTCACTTAGAATAATGGCCACTAGCTCCATCCAAGTTGCTGCAAAAGACATTATTTCATTCCTTTTTATGGCTGAGTAGTATTCTACTGTGTATATATAACACATTTTCTTTATCCACTCATTGGTTGATGGGCACTTAGGTTGGTTATCTTTGCAATTGTGAATTGTGAGAAACAGCCAAATTTTTTTCAAAGTGGCCATATCATTTTTCATTTCTACTAGCAAAGAATTTCTCATTGGCACTTGATATTGTCATTGTATATTTTTTATTTTAGCCATTCTAGTAGATGTGCAATACTATTCCATTGTATTTCAATTTGCATTTCCCTAAGGACTAATGATGTTGAGCATCTTTGCATCTGTTTATTTGCCATGCATATTTATTATTTGATGAACTATCTGTTCAAATCTTTTGCCCATTTAAAAAAACTGGTTTGGCCAGGCTCAGTGGCTCATGCCTGTAATCCCAGCACTTTGGGAGGCCGAGGGGGGTGGATCATGAGGTCAGGAGATCGAGACCGTCCTGACTAACATGGTAAAACCCAGTCTCTACTAAAAATACAAAAAAAAAAAAAAAAAAAAGAAAAAAATTAGCCAGGTGTGGTGGTGGGCACCTGTAGTCCCAGCTACTCAGGAGGCTGAGGCAGGAGAATGGCGTGAACCCGAGAGGCAAAGCTTGCAGTGAGCCGAGATCGAGATCATGCCACTGCACTCCAGCCTGGGTGACAGAGTGAGACGGAGTCTCACTCTGTGCAGTGGCATGATCTCCACTTACTGCAACCTCTGCCTCCCGGGTTCAAGTGGTATATATGTATATATATATACATATCATATATGTACTTATATATTTTCTCCAAACCTGTCTTTTTATTTTCTTGTGTCTTTTGAAAAACAGAGGGTTTAGTTGTGATAAAGCCCAATGTATCATTTTAAAAAATAGTGCTTTTTATGTCGTATCTAAGAAATCTTTCCCTAACCCTAAGTCACAAAGATTTTCTCCTGTTTTTCTCATAAGTTTTTAGAATTTTAGGTTTTACATTTATATCGTTGATCCATCCCGACTTAGTGGTACAAGTCAAGGTTTGAGAGTCTTTTAATTTTATTAAAAATATTTTTTCTGTTCGCCTGCAGTTCCTTGCAGAGATTCTACTTATTTATTTATTTATTTAACTCTGCTAAGTCTCAGAACAGAGCCTCTATTTTTATTTTATTTTTGCACATGGATGTCTAGTTGTTCCAGTACCATTTGCTGAAGAGATTATCCTTTCTTGATTGAATTACCTTGGCATCTTTGTCAAAAATCAGTGACCATATATGTGTGAGCCTATATCTGGATTCCATTATATTTCACTGGTCTATATATCTATTATTACACCAATACTCACTATCTTGACTACTGAAGCTAGTAAAGCCTTGGTTGTTTTTGTTTGTTTGTTTGTTTGAAGAGCTGTTTTACGATTCCATTAAGATGTGCCATAATTTATTTAACTCAACCTCAACCTCTACTTAGGGGATTTAGTTATTTCTACTTTTCTTTTTCTTTTTTTCTTTTTTTTTTTGAGACAGAGTTTAGCTCTTGTTGCCCAGATTGGAGTGCAATGGCATGATCTCAGCTCACTGCAACCTCCACCTCCCGGGTTCAAGCGATTCTCCTGTCTCAGCCTCGTGAGTAGCTGGGATTACAGGTGCCCACCACTACGCGCAGCTAATTTTGGGTATTTTTAGTAGAGAGGGGTTTTCACCACGTTGGCCAGGCTGGACTCTTGACCTCAGGTGATCCACCCACCTCAGCCTCCCAAAGTGCTGGGATTACAGGTGTGAGCCACCATGCCCAGCCTTCACTTTTCACTCTTGTTGCCCAGGCTGGAGTGCAACGGTGCGATCTCGGCTCACTGCAGCTCTGCCTCCTGGGTTCAAGCGATTCTCCTGCCTCAGCCTCCCAAGTAGCTGGGATTACAGGTGCCTGCTACCATGCCCGGCTAATTTTTTGTATTTTTAGTAGAGATGTGGGTTTTCACCATGTTGGGTAGGCTGGTCTTCTAGTGATCTACCCACCTCGGCTTCCCAAAATTCTGGCATTACAGGCATGAGCCACGCCTGGCCAGTTGTTTCTACTTTTCTACTTTCTTTTTCTTCTTCTTTTTCTTTTTTCTTTTTTTTTTTTTTGAGACAGAATCTCACTCTGTCACCCAGGTTGGAGTGCAGTGGCATGCTCACAGCTGCAGCCTCAACCTCCTGGGCTCAAGTGATCCTGCCACCTCAGCCTCCCTGGTAGCTGGGGCTACAGGTATGTGCTATGATGCCTGGCTAAATTTTGTATTTTTTGTGGAGATGGGGTTTTGCCATGTTGTCCAGGCTGGTCTTGAACTTCTGGGTTCAAGCAATCTGTCCACCTTGGCCTCCCACAGTGCTGGGATTACAGGCATGAGCCACCACATCCTGTAATCCCAGCACAGCTGCTCTATTTCCTTGTATTATAAATAATACAGCAACAAATTTCCATGGGTAAAACATTGTGTCTTTGTGATAGTGCACATGTTTAGAGTTGGGAATGCTAGTCCAATGTTTCCCAAAATTTCCTCCTAGTTATTAGGTCTAGTTTCAGGTCCAGGCCCACTTGCATCAGGTGTATCATGTAATCAACCAAGCTGTGTGTGGCTGTGTTCTAACGCACTATGTCTGATCTTAAACAGTGTGCCTTACCTACTAGTTCTATGTTAAAGTAAAGATTCCCTACTTTCTTCCCTCTTTGGTCAGTTCATGCAAGCCATAGAAAGGTACTTCCTTATGAAAACAAACATAAGATGCCCTTTTAGAGTTGAAAAAGTGTGTGTCAGGTCATCAAGGATATTCTGCCTGTTTGACAATTATTTTTGATCATTAGCAAACCAATGTTCAAACAAGTTTTGATTGGGAGTGAATTAATCACTTTGATGATTAACCATGGAGGCAAGTTGTAAAACTATTCTTCGTCTGTTTGGGCTGCTGTAACAAAATACCATAAACTGGGTAGATTATTCTGTTAGGCTATTCTTGCATTTCTATAAAGAAATACCTGAGACTGGGTAATGTACAAAGAAAAGAGGTTTCATTAGCTCATAGCTCTGCAGGCTATACAGGAAACATGGCAACGACATCTGCTCGGCTTCTGGGGAGGCCTCAAGGAGCTTTTACTCATGGTGGAAGCCAAAGCGGGAGCAGGCATCTTACATGGTATGACAGGAGTAAGCGAGAGTGGTGGGAGGTGCCACACACTTTCAAACAACCAGATCTCATGAGAATTCACTATCTAGAGGATGGCACCAAGCCATGAGGGGCCCACCCCTCATGACCCAAATACCTCCCACCCGGCCCCACTTCCACCACTGGGGATTACTGTTCAACATGAAATTTGGTGGAGACATATATTCAAATGATACTATATATTCATATAAATATTCAAACTATATCAATTATATACAACAGAAATGTATTTCTCACAGTTCTGGAGGCCGGGAAGTCCAAGATCAAGGTGTAGGCAGATTCAGTGTCTAGTGAGGGCCATTTCTGCTCCCAGGATGGTATCTTGAATGCTGCATCCTTACAAATGCTGTGTCCTCATATGGTGGAAGGGATAGAAAGACAAAAGGGGACAAACACTATTTCCTTATGTGATGGAAGGCTTAGGGCAAACAGGGCCATACTGGGTGTGAAAGCCTGTTTGATAAAGTCCTTATTTGCATTCATGGGGATGAGCCCTCATGACCTCACTACCTCCTAAAGGCCCCACACCTCAATACTATAACATTGGGACATTAAGTTTCCACTCGAATTTTGGAGTGAGCTATTGTTAGAATATTTATCCCCATCAAAATGTATGTTGAAATTTAATTGTCATTATAACAGTGTTAAGTGGGACACTTAAGAAATGATCCTGGCTGGGCAAGGTGGCTCACGCTTGTAATCCCAGCACTTTGGGAGGCTGAGGTGGGTGGATCACTTGAGGTCAGCAGTTCGAGACTAGCCTGACCAACATGGTAAAACCCCATCTCTGCAAAAAAAAATACAAAAATTAGCTGGGTGTGGTGGCATGTACTGTAGTACCAGCTACTTGGGAGGCTGAGCCAGGAGAATTGCTTGAACTAGGGAGGCAGAGATTGCAGTGAGCCGAGATGACACCGCTGCACTCCAGCTTTGGTGACAGAGCGAGACTCCGTCTCAAAAACAGAACAAAAAAGAAGAGGTGATCCTGCTCTCATGAGTGGAATTAATAAGGGTGAATTCAGTTTCCTTTTGTTCTCTTGTCCTTCTTTCTTCTGCCATATGAAGATGCAGTAAGAAGGCCCACACAAGCTGCCTGCACCTTGATCTTGGACTTCCAGTCTCTAAAATGGTAACAGTATAAATTCCTGTTCTTTGTAAAGTACCCAGTCTCAGTTATTCTGTTACAGCAGCAAAAAACAGAGTAAGACAAAGGAACACAAACATACAAACCATAGCAAGCTCTAAGCTGTATTAAAATGATATTTGGGACCGGGTGTGATGACTCATGTCTGTAATCCCAGCACTTTGGGAGGCCAAGGTGGGCGGATCACCTGAGGTTGGGAGTTTGAGACCAGCCTGACCAACATGGAGAAACCCCGTCTCTACTAAAAATACAAAATTAGCTGGGCGTGCTGGTGCATGCCTGTAATCCCAGCTACTTGGGAGGCTGAGGCAGGAGAATCACTTGAAGCCGGGAGGCAGAGGTTGCAGGGTGAGCCGAGATCGCACCATTGCATTCCTGCCTGGGCAACAAGAGCAAAACTCCATCTCAAAAAAAAAAAAAAAAAAAAGATAATTGGTAAACGTCAGAAAGGTGCCCTCCAGGGCTAGGCTCCTGCAATGTGGTGGCTTCTCCAGCATTAGGCTCCTGTCATGTGCACTGACCAGAAGTACCTCATGACTACAAGCTTCCCAAAGAACCTTTCTGAGCAGCTTCACAGCAGAATGCTGTTGACAAGGCACCTCCTCAGTGCAACTGGTGCTCTTTCTGGTGGTTTTCCAGGATGTCCCAGAGGCAAGACACATCATCTAGTGAGCTATGTTGCGCTTTCTCTGACATCTAGATCTCAGCTCTGGGGATAAGGAGGACTCCTCCTTGGGTGCTCTATCTCAGCTCCAGGGATAGTGGCTACTCCATTTCTTTCTCTTTAGAGTTCTCTTTAACTTCTGATACCCAGCCCCTCATTACCTGAATCCCTTAAACTTTTCATGTTCAAATTACTGTTATTTCTTTCTCTTCACTGAACTCTGATATGCTGTTTTTATTAGATTTTTTTTTACTTTATTCTGTTGCTGACCAATGTTTAAATTTTTATACTCTACATGTTATTTGTATGTATATAGTGAATTACCCGTGTTTTAGTCCAATAATCAGGTTTTTTTTTATTGTTGGTTTTTTTGAGACAAGAGTTTTGCTGTCACCCAGGCTGGAATGCAGTGGCACGATCTCGGCTCATTGCAACCGCCGCCTCCTGGGTTCAAGCAATTCTCGTGCCTCAGTCCCCCGAGGAGCTGGGATTACAGCTGCTTGCCTCCATGCCCAACTAATTTTTTGTATTTTTAGTAGAGATGGGGTTTCAGCATGTTGTCCAGGCTGGTCTCAAACTCCTGAGCTCAGGCAATCTGCCTGCCTTGGCCTCCCAAAGTGCTGGGATTACAGGCGTGAGCTACCACGGCTGGCCCAAGGTTTACTTATTGCAAAGAAATAAGAAAATCTTGGTTAGTGGGCTAAAACATGGTAGTTCACTACATATATATAGTGCCTGTCTATGCTTGCATCTACAGATTTTCAACATTGATCTGAACTCAAGACATTGAAAAATGCCAGAAGGCAGAATGTGATGCCATCCTTAAATCTCCAGGTAGTACATCTATTCAGACCCCAAGGGTTGTCTCTCTGATAAATATGAAATCTATTCAAAATTTAACTGTTCAAAAATTTTAAAACTTTTGAGGATTTTACTCCACAATATATGCTCTTATAGAACCTTTCTTGTGGTTGTGGGGGGATCAGAAAAGGGCAGATTTGATCTAATCAGAATTATTGGAAAATGGCTTGCTATTACCTTTTAGATGAGCTAACCCAATGCTAAAATTATTATTATTGAGACAGTCTCACTCTGTTACCCAGGCTGGAATGCAGTGGTGCAATCTCGGCTCACTGCAGCTTCCGCCTCCCAGGTTCAAGCAATTCTCTTGCCTCAGCCTCCTCAATAGCTGGGACTACAGGGGCGCCCCACCAAACCCGGCTAATTTTTGTATTTTTTAGTACAGATGAGGTTTCACCATATTGGACAGGGTAGTCTTGAACTCCTGACCTCGTGATGTGCCTGCCTCAGCCTCCCAAAGTGCTGGAATTAGAGACTTGAGCCACCGCGCCTGGCCCAATGCTAAAATTTTATGTGAGTGGTGTCTTAGATCTCTGTACTTTATGGCGTATGATTAGCACTGTGATTCCACATCCAGGCCATATCGTAGTATGGATCCTATTTAAAACAAATTTGCTGCAAAAGTAATATTTCATTGTACAATATCTTTATTAAAGAAATGCATTCCAGCAACACTGTCAGCATCTTTATTACCAAATACATACCTTTAACAAATAATGTCTCTGTATCTTAGTTTTTTCCTTTCCAAAACAAATGGAGGCCTATCAACTCTCGTACGATTCTAAAAGCATTGTGCTGTGCTGCCTCACAGGGGTATGTTCCCAGAGGTTTCTCTCTGCAGAGCAATCCCTAATAGGACAATTGTTCTGAGGCTTCTTGCTTCCTATCTCTCCTCCCTTGGGGAGCTGCTGCTTCTCTGTAAGTTGCTTCCCTGTGACACAGGGATCATAGTTTCTGCTCTAATTACACCTTTTCCACTCTGACGTAGCTGAGCCATATACTACATTGCCTTAGTCCTGTTCACCCTTGGTGATTCTGTTCCATTTGCCACCTGGCCTCTTCCTCCTCGGTCACTTTTTTTTTTTTTGAGACAGTCTCAGCTCACTGTAGTCTCAACTTCCTGGGCTCAGGTGATCCTTCTGCTCCTCAGCCTTCGGAGTAGCTGGGATTACAGGTGTGTGCCACAGCACCTAATTTTTGTATTTTTAGTAGAGACGGGGGCTTGCCATGTTGGCCAGGCTGGTCTCAAACTCCTGACCTCAGGTGATCTACCCGCCTCAGCCTCCCAAAGTGTGTGGGATTACAGATGTGAGCCTCTGCGCCTGGCACTCCTCAGTCACTTCTACACAACTGTCCTCACTTGAGGAAGGTGGCCTTTCTCCTGTACCCTGTTTTACCAGTTGTCTTTTTAAAAAATAACTTTCCTCCAAATAACTTTATAATTTTATTCATACAACACTACTCAGGAGTTCAAATAATTTTAATCATTTTTTAAGGCCAAGAAAATTCTTTTTACATTTGCTAGATGTTTATTTGCAGAGCTACATAAATGTAACACCTTATTAGAATGGGATTTTTCCTACTTTGGGAAACTATCAAAATGGTCTCACACACACACAACCCAAAGAAAACATATTCAAGAACGTGGTCACAGTTTTCAGGTTTTATCATTATTTATTATTTTATTTTTTATATCCCAGCCCTCACATGTAAGACTGGTCATTTTTTTAGAATCCTCAGCCTATCAAGGATACAGAAGGGGTCTAGGATAGAGACCAATGAAGAAATTTCCTTGGAGAATTCTAAGTGCTCAATTCAGCCTTCTTGGACAAAGGAGTTACTACCTTCTACTTTGAAACCCAGTGAAAGGAACTTCAAGGAAACCCTTCAGAGAGCTTTGAAATGTGTTTCCTACAACCATTTAGCTGGGGAGCCCGGAGAGGGCTGCTGCCATGCAATCTCCCTGAATTGTTTTTTTCAGGCCAGGGATGTGAGAATGTTTCCTGAGGACCAGATGTGTGACACTCAGGAGACAGCCGGCATAAAATAGCCCCCCAGAGGTAAAGAAAACCTCAGGACTGAGGCTGGAGTGCAGTGGCACAATCAAGGTTCACTGCAGCCTTGACCTCCCAGGCTCAAGCGATCCTTCCACCTCAGCCCCGAGTAGCTGGGACTACAGGCACATACCACCATGCCTGGCTAATTTTTTGTATTTTTAATAGAGAAGGTTTCACCAGGTTGCCCAGGCTGGTCTCAAACTCTTGGGCTCAAGCGAACGGCACCTCTGAGCCTCCCAAAGCGCTGGGATGACAAGCATGAGCCTCCGAACCTGGCAGACTATTTTAAATTGAGATGGGTCCATCAGATACAAGGGAACTACATGAGAGGTAACCCAGCAGGGAACCTCCAAAGAGGTCATACAAATACCGGAGACAGAAAAAGTCGGCTTAATTATCTGCGGGCTCCAGGGATTATGAAGCCAGCCAGCCAAGGAAGAACCACCCCAACTCACTCCTCACCTTTCGTACCTCCAGTCTACAGTTTAATCCCACTGAGGAGTTAACTTGAAGCTCACAGCACCAGAAAAGTATAAGGAGAAAGCTGAAATCAGAGGAATCGTGCTCTCTCCACTGCCAGCTTGCAGTTTAAAGCACACCCAAGCTAGAATTAAGATTACTTTCTGACGATTACATAGGACTGCACATTTTACTTATTGAAATAAAACTGTTTTCACAACTAATCATGATGAAAATACTTTTTGTTATCTGTAATCTAAAAATATATGGGTCAGGTCAAGTCTTCATCCTGGGGCACCAGGGTATACTCCCACCGTATAAAGACACAAAAATAAAAGCAATGATTTGATCTCAATCCAATCCACACACGATGCTTATTCTACATACTCGTGTACGTAAGAACCATTTTTTCATTGCAACTTTTCTTGTCAAAACATCCTTCTACTTATAAGGAAGATTTTGCTTAAGTCCTTCCTTTTGGCCGGTCGCGGTGGCTCACGCTTGTAATCTCAGCACTTTGGGAGGCCGAGGCGGGTGGATCACGAGGTCAGGAGATCGAGACCACGGTGAAACCCCGACTCTACTAAAAATACAAAAAATTAGCCGGGCGTGGTGGCGGGCTCCTGTAGTCCCAGCTACTCAGAGAGGCTGAGGCAGGAGAATGGCGTGAACCCAGGAGGCGGAGCTTGCAGTGAGCCGAGATTGCGCCACCGCACTCCAGCCTGGGCGACAGAGCGAGACTCCGCCTCAAAAAAAAAAAAAAAAAAAAAGTCCTTCCTTTTTCTTTCTTTTTTGTTTTTGAGATGGAGTCTCGCTCTGTCGCCCAGACTGGAGTGCAATGGCGTTCTCTCAGCTCACTGCAACCTCTGCCCCCCAGGCTCAAGCGATTCTCTCGCCTCAGCCTCTTGAGTAGCTGGGATTACAGGTGTGCACCACCGGGCCTGGCCAGTCCTTCCATTCTTAGTTCCTGAGGTTATGCAGTCTTCGCCCTGTGCTTCTCTTGTATTATGATCCAAACTCCTTTGTTTTAAAAAAAACAGACACACCTAAATATAATCCAAATGTGCTAATAAATATGAAACAGCCTCTTTCTCTGAAACAAGTTCTTCAGTAAAATAATTCTGTAATGTATTGCTTTGTTCTTAAGTTATGCTATTACAAAAGAAAGTTTCAATTACAGGCAAGGTTGAACTCTGCAAGCAACCCAAAACTCAAAAAGGGCTGAATGATAAGTCATTCAGGTAAAGACAAAAGAATGGCTCCTTATGATTCAGCTTTCTTAACCACCTTTCTAAAAGTTCCTCCATCCCCACTATTATGCTCATGGTATCTTTGTCTTTACACACTTATCACTATCTGCAATTGTCTATTATGTCACCTTCCACAAACATACATACAGTATATGCATGATTGAAATCTGTCAGAGCAGAGTGTCTTGTTTTCCATTTAAAAGTTTCTGGGCCTAGAACAGCTTTTGACACATAGTAGTCACTAAATAGATACTTGCTTCATGAATGAAGGGCACCATTTAGTCAATAAAAGGGAACATCAGAATAGGTAAACTTCCAAAAGTATCTAGTGTTGTCTTTCAAACGAAACTCCCCATTCCTCACTGCCCAATCTCCTGACCTCTTGACAAACTTTTTTTCTTTGATGCTCTAACATGAGAGAGGTTTATGAAAAGTAAACACTAGCCTAAATTTTGCCAAATCCAGAATTTTAAAATATATCTTCATTCTCTTTGGCCTCAGCCACATGTGACCGAGTGCCCCCGTCAAACAATCCCCTTTCTTGGTTTGTGTGACTCCATCCAATTCTAGTTCCTGGGCTAATTCTGCAACGACTGGAGTCAGAGGGCAGGAACCACGTCTGGTTTTGCTCCCACGGTATCTCTAACATGGCTTGGCATACAGTAGGTGCACCACATATAAATATGTCAACAAATGAACTTCTCCCTCCACTTCTGTCTCCAATGGACATCTCTCCAAATCTTACTTTGAGACTCTAAATTATCTTTTGTTTTTGGAGTCTGTAAATTCACAAATGGTTTCCACCAATACTAAGTCAAGGATAGTTACTGAAGTTCATCGACGAACTCAAGTCCTCTTGCTTACTCTGACTTCTAAATGCCTATCAAATCTCAGTGTTCTCATTTTCGTGCTTAAATTATACAGAAACAGGAAGCTTGGAAGTTAGCTACTCACTTGCACATTCAAGTTTTAGATGTTCTCTGTAGGGAACTCCCCGACAGCCCCACAGCCACTGCCTTGGTCTGTCATGATTTTCACATGAACTATTTAAGAACCTGTCACCTAGTTTCCAGCTTCAAGACTCATCACATGCACACTAACACTTTCCACATTCATCTTGCTAGAATAACTATTCCTAACATTCCGGTTTAAATCCTCTATAATTTCTCAAGACAAATTCTTCATGATCTGATCACTGCTCTTCCCTCAATTCTTTTCTTACCAACCCTACACCCCATCCTTCTAACCTGACAACCAAGGTGTCCGCAGTTTCATAGTTATGCCCTCCTCTGACTGGTTACCATTATGTCAGCTGTTTCATTGCTGGCAAAGCCACTTACCTTCTCTCTCATCATGATTCCTTCAAGTCCTCCCTGGCTCAGCTTAAATCTTGGCCTGGCTTCACCTATTGAGTGACAAACTCCTTTCCAACGCTCTCACAGCAACTCATGCATTTATCCATCATAAAGTGCATATATATATATATATATATATGAATAATATATAATTGTGTCTCAATTAGAGGTGAGGCCTCTGAAGTAATTGTACTTTTCAACTTTGGCTCACTAGTTTACTGAATGAGTCTGCCTTTTACTACTTGTTTATTAAGTGCAGGACACATTTACTATGGGAGTTACAATTAAGGTATAATTCCCAAAGGTTTTCAACGCCACAGACTCCTTTTTTATTTTTGAGACGGAGTTTCGCTCTTGTTGTCCAGGCTGAAGCGCAATGGCGCAATCTCAGCTCACTGCAACCTCCGTCTCCCAGGTTCAAGCAATTCTCCTGCCTCAGCCTCCCTAGTAGCTGGGATTACAGGCATGCACCACCACGCCTGGCTAATTTTTTTGTACTTTTAGTAGAGACGGGGTTTCTCCATGTTGGTCAGGCTGGTCTCAAACTCCCGGCCTCAGGTGATCCACCCACCTTGGCCTCCCAAAGTGCTGGGATTATAGGCGTGAGCTACCACGCCTGGCTGCCACAGATTCAACCTTTCTATTTTTGTAACTTTACAGAACATAACCAGTTACATGTGGAAACAGGTAGTCTGCTTTATTTGACAGCTGGGGGCAAATCAACCTGACATGTGAACTAAGATGGGAGGGAAGTAGGGGCTGGAGGGAGGCTTTTCAGGCAGAGGACAGTTGAAAAGCACATGGGGTACTTAGGAAAAATAAATTTAACATTTTTGCACACCTACATATAACACTGCAGAGAAGATAAAAGCATAATTTCTGCTGAAAAATTTAAAGTATAACGGGTCTCTATACATAACTATAACTTAAGGCAGGACTAAATGCTGTTAAAGATAGAAATATAGACAACAGGTGGGGTGTGGTAGCTCGTCCCTGTAATCCCAGCACTTTGGGAGGCCAAGATGAGAGGATCACTTGAAACCAGGAGTCCAGGACCAGCCTGGGCAACATAGTTTAACTCCATCTCCAATGCAAGATCCACTGCTTATTTTGTTTCATTTGAAAATTGAGTCATCAGTTCAAGGGTTTTTTTTTTTTTGAGGCGAGTCTCACTTTGTCACCAGGCTGGAGCGCAGTGGCATGATCTCAGCTCACTGCAACCTCTGCCTCAGCCTCTCAAGTAGCTGAGACTACAGGCACATGCCACCACGCCCAGCTAATTTTTGTATTTTTAGTGGAGTTGGGGTCTCACCATGTGGGCCAGGGTGGTCTCGATCTCGACCTTGTGATCTGCCCACCTCAGCCTCCCAAAGTGCCAGGATTACAGCCGTCAGCCACTGTGCCCGGCCTCAAGGGTTGTTTATATGGGGGTCAGGGTACTTTCACTAGACTTAGACTTCTGAAGCCCAAACTGGGCAAACTTCACCAGCTTTACATTATACCCATAGGAACTCAGCTGTCTTTCAAGGTCATTGTTCAATCTTCAATAGACTATCTTCACTTGAAAGTTTGGTGATGACAGCCAGGCACGGTGGCTCACACCTGTAATCCTAGCACTTCGGGAGGCCGAGGTGGTGGATCATGAGGTCGATTTCGAGACCAGCCTGGCCAACATGTTGAAACCCAGTCTCTACTAAGAATACAAAAAGAATTAGCTAAGCGAATCTCCATCTCTACAAAAAACACACAAAAATTAGCCAGGTGTGGTGGTGTGCATCTGTAGTCCCAGCTACTCACAAGGCTGAGGCAGGAGAACCACTTGACTTGAGCCCAGGAATTAGAGGCGCAGTGAGCTGCGATTGTGCCACTGCACTATCTGTAAACAAGAAAGGCAATGTCAATTGGACTCTAACCATACATCTTTAAAGTATAGTCTCACATTTCGGGAGGAAGCCCAAGAGATTTAATCAGCAGGGTTTCTTTACAAGTGAATGTTCAGAAGCTGAGACCTGAACGGTAAATTCGGAGTTAAAATACAAGATGAGAGTAGCAATTAGCTAGCACATTATAAAGCCATTCCAGGTTACAAGTAAAAGTGATACCCTTCCAAGGCCAGGTTAAGAACCTCAGATGTTATTCTAAACACAGTGGAGAATTATAATTTAAATGGCATGACTTGGCTACATCACTATTTTATGTAGCTGTTCTAGCATTCATATTCATGTTCCCTTCAACTGCTCCTGCCCTCTCACTCAGCAGTCCAGTTGACTTTGTCCCTTCATTTCAAAAAAACACCCAACCCTGTCAATAAACCACCAAAACTAGGAAGGCACGACAGCAAGTTTCAGTGCTTTAACACAGAAACACCCAATTACCAAGTTGAGGGCTAAAAAAATTCGACCAAGTAGTCCCACATCATTGCCTTTAGTGTACAAATCTCAGGGTTTATACTTGATTTTCCTTTATTTCCTGCTCAATCTTTACTTGCACCCAGCCCTACTTTTTGTCAAACCTATTTACATATTCTTAAGTTGACTCACACCTAGCAGGCTTTTTTCACTTAGCTAGCTACCTTACACACAGCCCACAAATCAGGTGTGCCAAGTGAGCATTACAGATACTAGGATAAGATCATCTTTTGAAATACAGAAGCCACTCCTACCCATACGTTTCCAGTGGTACTCTCAAGTTCTATGTGACTAATAATCATCCCCCTAAAGTCATGACAGTATAGCAGATGAACATGCTGCTAAAGGTAATTTAAACATCATACTCTTTCAAATTTACTCAAACATCTTAAATATCCATCTATGCCACATGAGCTGTGCTATTTTAATCTGCTATATTGTCTTCCAGTGCCCCCTGCTTCAAGGACTCCTGGAATTCTGCTTGTTTCTCATTGCCTTAAACCGTGTTACAACCCCAGTCCAAAAGTAAACATTCCAAAACAGTCACTTAACAAGTAAATCTAATATGAAGCTAGCCCAGTCCCTAAACCTACAGTATTTCACTGATACTACAAGCCTAATTGATTAAAAATACCTTACCAAACACCAGATATGTATTTTTAAAAACCAGAACATTTATTGCATGACTAATTGTTGACATTCTTAAGATGAACTGGATGCTGCAACAGCTGCCCTCTTGGGTTTAGGTGTTGTTCCTTCACGGAATCCATGCCTGCACGATGTCAAAAACAAGAACAAGTTACTTCAGCAACATCGATGCATCAATTTTAATTTTTGTTAAACAGATTTCAATGCGCTTATCTCAGTTCAATGCTGAAATCAATACTGCATTCATATGTTCAGACATTTATTTTTACAACATCACTGATAAGCTGCAATTCTTTACTTCACTTTGCTTAAAGATACCCATTTTCGGATATAGTTAATCACAATCGCAATAAAGGCTCAAAAACTTATTTGGCTATACTAGTCATTGGGCCAGTATGTTTGTTCGTATTTGGCAAGAGATCACAGATTATTTGTGAAAATGGTTTCCTATGCTGAGAATAGATCCCAACTACTTTCACTAAGCAAGGAAAAAAAATGAGCGTGTTTAATGGCAGACATTTTCTAAACCAAGAGCTTTGCATTTTAACTTATTTAACATCCGTATCTACGCTAAGGTCAACTATCCTACTTTTAAAAGCCTGGCTTCAGTTCAAGCTCTTAACTCCTGTATCGTACTAACAGACCACTCAATATTAAGTCCACAAAAACGTTATGACCCTAAATGCGAAGAAAGTTGCTTCAGCACATGAACACACCTGTGGGTGTCTACAAAGCCCTGAACTGCCTTGTTATCTTTAGAACTGGACACTCTGGAGACTGAGTGGGTAGAGGCTAGGGATTCTGCAAAATATTCAATTTTGCACTGGACAATTCCACCACAAAGAATTATCCAGCCCAAAATATCAACAGCTGAGAATTGCTGAAATAGAACATAGTAACGGAAGGAGCACCAGCTTTAAAGTTAAGTCTGCATCATTCTGAATCTTAGCTGAGATCTTAGATGGGTTAATCTCTTAGTAACTCCTCTTTAATATGCAGGTTCTCTCAGCTAAGTCTAGGGCGGAGCTGAGATTTCTGCATTCATAACTCTAAGGCCAAGACTCTTGAGTAACAAGACCGCAAGGCAATAGCAGCAACCAGTGCAGTTTTCTACAGCACTCTTGCCCAGAGAAAGGTTGAACCTTTCTCTGTTGAACCAAGCCTGACTCCAGACCTTATTCACTACTATCTTGACAAATTTTGACACTAAAGATAAACCTAATAAATATCAACACTTTGGGACCCTAGTTCAAACAATGCTACTGATATTTAAATTTATACTACTGTTTAGTGAAAAAACTACTAATAAAATCCAAACTAACTTATGTCAAGGTTACAGCGGCAGAAGATAAAAGCTTTCAACATCTGGCCTGGGGCGGTAGCTCACGCCTGTAACCCCAGCACCCTGGGCAGGCCGATGGCTTGAGCCCAGGAATTCCGAGATTAGCCTGGGTAACATGACAAAATCCCATTCTCTACAATAAATACAAATTTAGCTGGGCATGTGGCGGCGCACACCGGTAGTCCCGGGTACTCGGGCGGCTGAGGTGAGATTACCTGTGGCTAGGGAGATTGAGGCTGCAGTGAGCCGTGATCGTGCCACTACACTCAAGCTTGGGCAACATAGTGAAACCCTACTTCAACAACAACAAAAAATAAAAATCTTCCAACATCTCATCCCCAGTAACCATCAGGGTAGTGTTATCTGTTTACAAGTAAACACGGGGGTTTCATTCAAGCCCATAGGACCAATTATGATCGAACATACAAACTGTACCTGAATCTGCGGTATACAATTTTTAGGTGCCTCATTCGACCAGTTCCGGTGGTATTTCGTCTTTTAGCCTTGGCACTCCAGTTATCTGAAACATAAGTTCAGAAAAGATTTCAAACGGTTTTCCCCCCCACACACCTTGTAGGTATTGTTAACACACGAGTTCTATGCCACCTCATCGGCATACAGATGTACAAGTTTTAAGACCGGCACCAAATAAAGTTCAAACCTATGCCCCCACTTATGCGCAATACAAACAAAAGCTAACACAGTTGGCCCGGAAAATGTTACTTACACTTTCTCTTGCGCTTGGCAGGGTAGCCACATTTGCCACAGGTCGACTTCTGAAGGTGGTAGGCCTTAGAGCCACAGCGGCGGCACAATGTGTGCGTCTTATTGCGACGCTTTCCAAACGATGACGTTCCCTTCGTCTGCACATTAAAGGAATAAATAGTTCTGAAACCTGGCAACTTCTAGATTTACTCGAGTTCTCCGGGGAACCAATTACTGATAAAATTTAAAGGCAATCATAAAGGTCGAAACTTTGGGAGAAGCCTCTTTCCACGAATGCCAAGTCAGAGACCACTACTCGCATTTTACGTTACCTAAAGCCCTCCGCAAGAGTTGCAATGTTCTGAAATACACTTTATCTTTATAGACTCCGGCCAGACAGCATCACCAATGAATTATTTCATTGTTACACAGAGCCAAACATTCCCAAACTCCTTCCCTCGACTCCCAACCAAGGCTAGAGCTGTGAAAGGTCTCCAAAGGTTGGACCGAGGCAAAGGACACAATGCAGCTCTAGCTCCACAATTACGGCGGGATCGGTCACCCAGGCACCAGTTAGCAGTCATTCTTCTGGCTCTTGAGGGCCACCGCATGCCTCTTTCCTGCCCACCAGTTCCCCTTATCCGGAATCTTGCCAACCCCCAAAGGACAGCAAGCACGGAGGCACAAAGGACGAGGATGGAACGCGATTCACACGAACCACGGTCACAACTCACCATCTCGCTTCTGCGGCCGAGACCAGAAAGACCGGAAGAGAAGGCACTTCCGCTATATCACGCTCAGAAGCTTCCGCCCAGGGAAGTACTTCCTGCGGGGCGCGGTGCAGCGTTGTCAAGCGTCCGTCGTCGTAGTGTCGTTGGGGTCAAGAGGAGGATGCGGTACCAGACAGGGCCGATCGCGTTTCGGTGCCGGAAAGGCGGGCGGGACTCCCAGTTTCCTGGCGACCGGATGGGCGGGTCTTCGCCGGGCTCTCTTGGACCCTGAGGGCCGTTTAGATTACAGTTTTGCTTTTCGTGTTGCTGTTGCTGGTGCTACTGCTAGTACTGATCGGTTTCGCACGTTAGCAGTCAGATCTGTTGCTATACCGTCTATTTCTGTCTTCTAGGCACATGGAAAACCTGGAATGCGAGGCTGGCCCTGCCCGGGGGTACCCGCACCGACTGAGCGTCCCCGGCGTGTAATGACCGTGTGCGCCTGGGATAATCCCTATTCAGGAGAAAGCAACTTCTCCAGCCGCCTCCTCATTCCGATCCCGGAAGCTTTTGGCCAACGCTGACTTTTCCTGTGAGAGGTCGCGAGGAGTACGGAGGCATGCAGCTGGAGCTTAGAATGTAAAGGGAAAGGCAGACAGTGATTTTGTTGTTGTTGTTGTTACTGTAGTAAAGTCAGAGGCAAGTTATCTGATCCCATATTTCATTGTGCCAAGGAATCACACATGGAACTTGCTCAATATAGTTTCCAAGGGCCTGGCGCCGTGGCTTACGCCTGTAATCCCAGCACTTTGGGAGGCTGAGGCGGGCGTATCTCTTGAGCCCAGGCGTTGGAGACCAGCCTGGACAACATAGGGAGACGCTGTCGCTACAAAAAAAATACAAAAAATCATCCAGGCGTGGTGGCGCGCGCCTGCCAATCCAGCTACTCGGGGTGAGGTGGAGGGAGGCTTGAACCCGGAAGGTGGAGGCTGCAGTGAGATTGCGCCGTTGCACTCCAGCTTGGGTGACTGAGTGAGACTCTGTCTCAAAAAAAAAAAAAAACCCAAAAACTAAAAATGAAATGTTGCCAGAGCTGCTTTCCTTTCTTGGAGGTTCTAGGAGGGAGAATCTGTTTTCTTTCCTTTCTCAGCTTCTAGAGACTGCCCAAACTCCTTGGTTTATTGCTCCCTTGCATCTTCAAAACCAGAGATACTGTAGTTTCCCCCGTTTCTGTGGGTTAAGTTCCAACACCCTCAGTGGATGCCTGAAACCACAACACCAAACCCTATATATACTGTTTTTTCGGTACATGTGTACCTGTGATGAAGTTAAATTTATGAATTAGGCACCATAAAAGATTAACAACAACTAATAGAACAATCATAACAGTATACTGTAATAAAAGTTATATGAATGTGGTCGGTCTCTTTTTCTCCAAATATGTTATTGTCCTGTACTCAACTATTTTTAAACCATGGTTGACCATGGGGTAACAAACCCTGAAATCCTGCAAAGGGAAACCTTGGATAAGTGGAGACTACTGTAGTCTTTCTCACATTGCATTACTCTTTATTCTGCATCCGTCTTATTCTTTTTCTTTTCCTTTTATTTTTATTTGTAGTAGAGACAAGGTCTCACTGTTGTCCAGGCTGGTCTTGAACTCCTGAACCTTCCTGTCTTGGTCTCTCAAAGGGCTTGGGTGCCCTGCCATCCCTCTCCTACTTTTAAGGCCCCTTGTGATTATGTTGACTCCACCCAGATAACTTCCTTATCTTCAGTTTCGCTAATTAGCAACCTTAATTCCCTCTGCAATTATAATTGTCCTTTGCCACATAACCTAATTTATTCATAGGTTAAGGGGATTAGTACCTTGTTATCTTTGGAGACAGCCATTATTCTGCCTACCACGGGGGCTATGAGAAATGAGGTCAGTGTAGAAAAGGTAGGACAGGTGTCAACCATTAAGGAACCAAGCAGTGTGACAGGCATTATGTCAGTCTCTTTACTCCAGACATTCCCAGAACTGAAGACAGGAGAGAATTATTTTTCCTCCTCTCTAGTGTTAGGTGGTTCTTTTTGGTGTATGTCAAACCATGTAAATTTTGCCCTGACCAAGTAAACCCTTGGCTTTCTAGAGGTCTATGAAGGCTAGTCAGACCCTCCAATTTTCTATACAATTGCTAGGTTTAGGTCAGGACTAGTGACTATATCAACTTTTTTTTGTTGTTTTTTTTTGAGACAGGGTCTCACTCTGTCACCTGGGCTGGAGTGCAGTGGCACCATCTCGACTCACTGCAACCTCTACCTCCCGGGTTCAAGCAATTCTTGTGCCTCAGCCTCCCAAGTAGCTGGGACTACAAGCGCACGCCGCCACCACGCCCGGCTAATATTTTGTATTTTTAGTAGAGACGGAGTTTCACCATGTTGGCCAGGCTGGTCTCAAACTCCTGACCTCCAGTGATCAGCCCCCCCTCAGTCTCCCAAAGTTCTGAGATGACAGGTGTGAGCCACTATGCCCAGTCAGGACTAGATCAACATCTGAAACGGATGATCTAAGGCTGTTAGCCTAGGCATTCACCCCCTGACATTTTGCTTTTTGGCCGTGATAGAAACTCTGTTAAGTCCTGCATCCATGCTTCTGATACAATCAAGTCCCTTGACCACCAGGACTCAGCACTGAGACCTGCCTCTTTTTATTTCTACAATACATGAAATTACTGTTGACTTTTGTCTTTAAAACATCACATAAATTCGTTAGCAGCAATTCAAGGGAGAATTTTCTGTACATTCATACCTATGATAAAGTTTAATTTATGAATTAGCACAGTAAGATTAACAACAACTAATAATAAGGCTGGGTGCGGTGGCTTACGCCTGTATCCCAGCACTTTGGGAGGCTGAGGCAGGCAGATCACCTGAGGTTGGGAGTTCGAGACTAGCCTAACAACAACAACAACAATAAAAAACCCCCCAAAAAATAATAAAATAGAACACATTTAAAACTTTTAGTCTTGTGTTATTCATTCCGATTTGAGGTCTATACTTTCAATTTTGTACCTCCTGGCTATATTTTATATAATAGAGAACATCCTGGTTACACTCACCCTTCCCCCAGCCCACTTCCTTTGCATTCTAAGGCTGTGTGTGCTATGCAAATTTCTGTTATCAAGAAACAATTTTTTTTTTTTTTTTTGAGACGGAGTTTTGCTCTTGTTGCCCAGGCTGGAGTGCAATGATGCTATCTTGGCTCACCGCAACCTCCACCTCCCGGGTTCAAGTGATTCTCCTGCCTCAGCCTCTCAAGTAGCTGGGATTACAGGCATTGATCACCATGCCAAGCTAACTTTGTATTTTTAGTAGAGATGGGGTTTCTCCATGTTGGTCAGGCTTGTCTTGAACTCCCGACCTCAGGTGATCCGCCTGCCTCAGCCTCCCAAAGTGCTGGGATCACAGGCGTGAGCCACTGCACCCGGCCATCAAGAAACAATTTAAACTAGACAGCCTGGCATGGTGGCTCACACTTGTAATCGCAGCACTCTGGGAGGCCAAGGTGGGAGGATCACTTGAGCCCAGGACAGCCTAGGCGACATAGGGAGACCCCATCTCTACAAATAATTTAAAAAAATGTGGTTCACGCCTGTAATCTTAGCAGTTTGGGAGGCCAAGGTGGGAAGATTGCTTAAACCCAGGAGTTTGAGACCAGCCTGGACAATGTAGTGAAACCCTGTCTTTACAAAAATTTTTTTTAAAAAGAGCTTGGCTCACGCTTGTAATCCCAGCACTTTGGGAGGCCGAGGTGGGCGGATCACGAGGTCAGGAGATCGAGACCACGGTGAAACCCCGTCTCTACTAAAAATACAAAAAATTAGCCAGGCGTGGTGGCGGGCGCCTGGAGTCCCAGCTACTCGGAGAGGCTGAGGCAGGAGAATGGTGTGAACCCGAGAGGCGGAGCTTGCAGTGAGCCGAGATTGCGCCACTGCACTCCAGCCTGGGCGACAGAGCGAGAATCCGTCTCAAAAAAAAAAAAAAAAAAAATAGCTGAACTGGTTGGCCAAGCCTATACTCCCAGCTACTCAGGAAGCTGACGGGGGAGGATTGCTTGAGCCCAGGAGTTTGAGGGTGCTGTGAGCTATGATTGTACCATTGCACTCCAGTCAGGGCAACAGAGTGAGACTCTGTTTCAAAACAAAACAAAACGAAAACTTCTAGAAGGAAGTTTAAATCTCAGTGCTAAGTTTCCCACTTCAAGTGAACACTTTTCTCCCATTGGCTTTGAAATCTCAGAAAGGTTATTGTGAGAAAGGAGCATCTGTAGGGTGGAGCATTGGAGAGGAGACTGGTGGTTTGGGAAACCTGTTATTAAAGTACCTTCCTGATCAAGTTGAACAACAACAACAGAAAATTGGCAATCTTTATGACAGTGCCAATCAAATTGTGGGCATGAGGTGGGATGCATCACTTGAAAGCCATACTTTTGAGATACATATTTTAAAACTCTTACCTAGAGTATAATGGTGGTTACCAGAGAGAAGCTGGGAGTTGCGGAGAAGGGAAGGGTGCTGGTCAAAGGATACAAAGTCACAGACAGGAGGAATAAATTATAAGTATTGAAGGTGATGTATATGTTAATTTGAGTGAATCATTCTACACTGCATACATATAAAATTACTGAATATCCCATAATTATATATGATTATAATTGGTCAAAGTAAATAAAAATTTTAAAACTCTTCAATTTTATAAAACTCTTACCTAATATTAATTTTTAATATCATATGAGGATTTTTTTTTAAAAGCCTGGGCTAGAGTAACTTACTATAACCTCAAACTTCTGGGCCGAAGCAGCTGTCCTGCCTCAGCCTCCCTTCCCATGCAGCTGGGACTACAGATGCACACCATCATGACCAGATAATTTTTAAAGTTTTTGTAGAGACAGGGTCTTTCTATGTTGCTTAGGTTGGCCTCAAACTCCTGGTCTCAAGTGATCTTCCTCATACTCCCAAAGTGCTGGGATTACAGGCATGAGCCACCTCGCCCAGCCAGGATTTTAAAATTCTTTTTTAACCTTGGAGATACCAGAATTGTATTACTCATTATCCTTGGTTCCTAATAGCATTGGTTCATGCATGTTCTGCTTTTATTTATATATTAGCTATTTACCTTTAACAATACAGTAGCCGTGATAGGCCCACCTCCTACATTGTAGGACATCCATGATCTCCTCCCCAATCCCATCCCATCCCCAAGCTCCCCATATGTGAGGTAACCATCATTCTGAATTTCATATTTATCATTCTTTGCTTTTTGTTTTGTATAATTTTAATGACTTCATGTATACTCTTAAATGTAAGGGTGTGTTTATTTTCAACTTTTAAAAAGGGTGTCATACTGTATATAATCTTTTGGGATTTACAGTTTTTCCTTACTATTGTTATGATTTCTCTATATTGTGGGTCACTGAAGTTCATTCTTTTTGAATGCCATGTAATATTATGTTATCAGAAATATCACAGTTTATTCATCCAGTATCCTGTTGCTGGTTATGCAGATCGCTTTCAGGTTCTTGTGAACTATGAAGAAGTAAATAAAGACCAACCAGGTAATTTTCTTAAAATAAATAATAATAATAAACCAAAAATGTAAAATATTAAATAGTAATGTTTAAAGTGGAAGTATAAATCTCCCTGTAATCATATTCTCAGAGATAACCAGTGTTAAAATTTGGGATATCTCTTGACTGTCTTCTTTAAAATATAATGTATATCTGTATACACATATTACATACATATACTATATACACATTAAGTTTTTTAAAACAAAAATGAGATCTATAACTTGCTGTTTCCATAGCAATATATCATGGATATCATTACTTGTCAATATGTAGAGATGTACTTTATCCTTTTTAACAGTTCTTTGGTGTTTCACTGTCGACACGTCAATATTTTATTCCCTAAACCCCAATTTTGGTTATTTTCAATTTTCTACTGTTGTAAACAATGTTGTAATGCAGATTCTTGTACATACATCTTTGGGCATTTGCTTGATTATTTCTTTAAGATAATTTCCTAGAACTGGAATAGCTGGGTTGAAGGATATGAAGTTTTATTTTTGTCTGTCTTCAATTTTATTTATTTATTGCTGTATATTGCCAGATGCCCGCCAAATATCTTTTTTTATTTTTATTTTTATTTTTTTTGAGTCAGAGTCTCACTCTGTCACCCAGGCTGGAGTGTAGTGGCGAGCCCTCGGCTCACTGCAACCTCTGCCTCCGGGGTTCACGCCATTCTCCTGCCTCAGCCTCCCAAGTAGCTGGGACTACAGGCGCCCACCACCACGCCTGGCTAATTTTTTTTGTATTTTTAGTAGAGACGAGGTTTCACCATGTCGGCCAGGCTAGTCTTGAACTCCTGACCTCGTGATCCGCCCGTCTCGGCCTCCCAAAGTGCTGGGATTACAGGCGTGAGCCACCGCGCCCGGCCGGCTCAAATATCAATAATTTACATTCTTGGCATCATAGTATAGTTCTCTGATCAGGGAATACCTAGTCCAACCTGAAGTTCAAGAGCGACTTCTTGGAGGAGGTGACCCTGAGTTTGAGTCATGGTGAGAATTTATCAAGACTTCAAAAGAGCAGATAAATAATCCACAAGGACCCCGGATCAGAGAGTGCTCCGAGCTGGGTTGCCCCACTGCTTGTATCTGCACTCTCCAACAGTAGGCATCATTGACATGTTAAAGCTTAGCCAAATAGAATTGTTCTTTGTCATTCTTTTTTTAACTTTTACTTATTCGTTAGGATGATTTCATAATCCATTTCCTGGTTTAGAGGAAACAGGAACAATGGCTACCGAGAGTACTCCCTCAGAAATCATAGAAAGAGAAAGAAAAAAGTTGCTTGAAATCCTCCAACATGATCCTGATTCTATCTTAGACACGTTAACTTCTCGGAGGCTGATTTCTGAGGAAGAGTATGAGACTCTGGAGAATGTTACAGATCTCCTGAAGAAAAGTCGGAAGCTGTTAATTTTGGTACAGAAAAAGGGAGAGGCGACCTGCCAGCATTTTCTCAAGTGTTTATTTAGTACTTTTCCACAGTCAGCTGCCATTTGCGGCTTAAGGCATGGTAAGTTGACTTTGTATACTTTTTGGGGTGAGAGGGAGGGGGCAGACTTTCTGAAAAAGAAAAAAAAATGAAAGAAAACTGTTGCCTTTTATTTTTGTTAGTCTTTTTCTGGAGATAATTTTCGTTGAAATATGAAATAGGGAAAAACTGGAATTTAAGAAGTTTCTGAAATTTAACATCTTATTGGTTTACGGAATCGATAATTTGTTTTTCAGACTGTATTCAAAACTTGCAGTTGTTTTAATGCTAACATAAATCGCTCATTATTCTGGCAGTAACATGCTGAAATCTCACAGTTGGAAGGAAAATACTTTAATAATAACACCATCCAGGGTTTGTTTTTCAAGTAGGTGAATGTGTGGTTATTTACAGTGCCAAGACCACAAGCTGTATCTTTCACTTAGTATAGCCATTTTGAAAATACAAGGAAAATAATTTTTAACACATAGATGGCAAATCAGTAGTTTCATTTTTTTGGTGATAAGAATGCCAGCAGCAGCTGTTTTCTGGAGCAATTCCAGTGCTAATTCTTAAATGGTTCAGAGATAACTAGTAGTCCATGAAAAAGCAATTCTTCCAGTTGTTTAGCAATTCTGTAAATTACTACTAGGACTAGGTGTAGCTCCTTTTCTAGGAATCTAAAAAAATTCAAAATTATTTTAAGGGATGTTAGAGAGGTAGAGGCTCAGATAAAAAGATGAATGTTAATGATACCTAATTTAGGACAAGATTTATATGCTTAGAAATTTTTATTATTTCTAAAGCACACTATTCGAAATTAGAGCCATTTGCTTACTGATTAGAAATTATTTGTGATCAGATTTCATTAGCAATGACTCCAGGAGACCTGAGTCTGTTGTGAGTCACAGTAAGTCCACAAGTAAACACTGTTCATATGATTCAAATTTTTTGTTTTATTTGCTTACCCTGTAAGGTTGCTAGGAAGGACTCAAACTTTAAGCAAGACAGTGGTGTGATCTGATTTTTTTTTTTTAGTGGAAAAAAGAACGTTCTGAAAGTTGACATGTTGACATGCAAGTTATATAGGAGGTGTTAGGTATTCCTGTCCTCCAGTGAAATAAGAGGCAGGTGGGCACGGTGGCTCATGCCTGTAATCCCAGCACTTTGGGAGGCCAGGGCAGGTGGATCACCTGAGGTCAGGAGTTTGAGACCAGCCTGACCAACATAGTGAAACCCTGTCTCTACTAAAAATACAAAAATTAGCTGGGCATGATGGCGCATGCCTGTAATCCCAGCTACTTGGGAGACTGAGGCAGGGGAACCACCTGAACCGGGGAGGTGGAGGTTGCAGTGAGCCCAGATCGTGCCATTGCACTCCAGCCTGGGCAACAAGAGTGAAACTCTGTCTCAAAATAAATAAATAAATAAATAAAAGAAGAGGGATGATGCTTTGAGGCCTCAGGAACTCTAGCTATAATAATACAGCTTCTTTTTCTTAATTGGGAAAAACAATTCTTTTCTTTGCAGAAGTTTTAAAACATGAGAATATAGTACCTCCTCAATCTATGGGGGCAAGCAATAATTCAGAAGATGCTTTTTCTCCTGGAATAAAACAGCCTGAGGCCCCTGAGATCAGTGTTCTTCAGTGAGAAGGAACACTTGGATTTGGAAACCTCTGAGTTTTTCAGGGACAAGAAAACTAGTTATAAGGAAACAGCTTTGTCTGCCAGGAAAAATGAGAAGGAATATGACACACCAGAAGTCACATCATCATATTCAGTTGAGAAAGCTGGATATGAAGTTCCAGCAACTATTACATATATAAAGGATGGACAGAGATATGAGGAGCTAGATGATTCTTTATACTTAGGAAAAGAGGAATATCTAGGATCTGTTGACTCCCCTGAAGATGCAGAAGCCACTGTGGAAGAGGAGGTTTATGATGACCCAGAGCACATTGGATATGATGGTGAAGAGGACTTCGAGAATTCAGAAACCACAGAGTTCTCTGGTGAAGAACCAAGTTATGAGGAATCAGAAACCAGCCTTTCATTGGAGGACGAACAGGAGAAAAGTATAGAAGGTATGGAAATATCATATATAGTTAGTTAGGCAATAACTTAATAAGTTAATAAGCTTGCCATGACATAATGGGGATGGGAGATGAAAAAGGGACAGACGTCAGCAGAAAATCAACTACTAAGAAATTCCTCGTGTCTCTCTGACCTGGAATCTCCTCGAGGTAGGTGTTGACTTAAAGGAGCTCCCAGGACCTAGGAAATGATGGACAGCATAAGCAAAAGTAAATATTGATTGTCAGTTTGTAAATTTCTGTAGTTCGTATAAGGAGTTGCCAATCATAATTTCCCATTATACATACAAGGAGTTGCTAATCATTAATTTCAGGCTAACCTATTCCTCAGGTTAAACCACTTTAGTTATTTTAGTGCCTTTGTGACCAGAGAGATGTGGGGATTATGGGTTTGACTATTTAAGTGAAAACAGTCAGTTAAATGGCTAAGATCCCAAAATATTGTTACTTGGCTTGATCCAGTCCACATAATGCCATCTTGATGAGAATTTTATTTGTATCTTGAATCTGAATATTTCCTTATTAAAAAATTTTTTTTGAGACAGGGTCTCACTCAGGCTGGAGTGCAGTGGCACAATCTCGACTCACCGCAGCCTCTACCTCCCAGGCTCAGGTGATCCTCCTACCTCAGCCTCCTGAGTAGCTAGCATTACAGGTGCCAGCCACCACGCCAGGCTAATTTTGTATTTTGTAAAGATGGGATTTTGCCATGTTGCTCAAGCTGGTCTCAAACTCCTGGGCTCAAGTGATCTGTCCACCTTGGCCACCCACAATGCTGGGATTACAGGTGTGAGCCACTGCACCTGGCCAAATCTGAATATTTCTTAATGAAAATTCAAAATATAAGAAGTGTTTCATTGGAGTGATATTGCCTGGGAAAATAAACATCACTAAGTTCTGAGTAGAGGATGAAAATGTAACTACCATCTCACATTCATTTCAAATCTTGGGGACTCACAATCCACTTATGGGTAGGAAGAGAGTCATTTCTTCCTCATCACACCTTGTATCAGTTTGTGAGGGATGCTGTAACAAAATACCACAAAATCAGTGGCTTAAACAATAAACATAGATTTCTTGTCTCACTCTTTTGGAGGCTAGAAATCTGAAATCAAAGTATGGACAGGGTTGGTTCCTTCTTTTTTTTTTTGAAACAGTCTTGCTCTGTCGCCCAGGCTAGAGTGCAATGGTGCAACCTTGCTCACTGTACCCTCCGCCTCCTGGGTTCAAGCGATTCACGTGCCTCAGCTCCCCAAGTAGCTGGGATTACAGGTGCGTGCCGCCACTCCTGGCTAATTTTTGTAGTTTTGGTAGAGACGAGATTTCACCATGTTGGCCAGGCTGGTCTCGAATTCCTAACCTCAAGTAATCCACCCACCTCGGCCTCCTAAATTGCTGGGATTAAGGCATGGGCCACTGTGCCTGGACAAGGGTTGCTTTCTTCTGAAGGATGTGATCTGAAGGATCCTAGCTTTCCTGGTGGTTTGCTGGAAATCATTGACACTGCTTGGCTTATGCAAGCATCCCTCTGATATGCCTTCACCTTCAAATGGCCTTGTCCCTGAGTGTGCACCCCTTTGGCCAAAATAAAAAAGGACACCAGTCATATTGGATTAGGACCCACCCTAATAACATTATTAAAACTAATTACATCTGCAATGGCCCTATTTCCAAATAACATCACATTCTGAGGTACTGGTGGTTAGGATTTCAACATATGAATTTTGTGAGGGACATAATTCAACCCATGCCTGTTGCCCCACCCCCAAATAACTTCTTAATACATGATTATTTTGGGGCCCCATTCTTAATTTTTATTTATTTATTTTATTTGGTGCATAGGGTTGAATTAATTAATTCATTGCATAGTATCATCATTATTCTGCAAAAATCCCCTGTTTATCTATTCTGTTTTTTTCCCCATTTCCCATTTACCTTCTTCCATAGGTAACATTCTAATATTGCAGTGCGTCTCTTACATATTGTTTTGTTTTCATGAAATTTTTTTTTCTGTATCAGGTACTGACTGGGTTTCACCATGTTGCCCAGGCTGGTCTTGAACTCCTGGCCTCAATAATGCTACATAACAAATCATCTGAAAATTCGGTCACTTCAAACACTGAGAGTTTATTATTGTTCACATGTCTGTGGTTGGCTGGGCAGTTCTGCTGGTCTTCCCTGGGTTCACTCATGCATCTGTGATGAGGTGGTTGAAGGTTGGTCTCTCATATTCTAGCAGGCTACTCTGGGCTTGTTTTCAGAATAGATGCAGTATATTCTTTTTTTTTTTTTTTTTTTTTTTTTTTTGAGATGGGGGCTCACTCTGTTGCCCAGGCTGGAGTGCAGTGGCATGATCTTGGCTCACTGCAACCTCTGCCTCCTGGGTTCAAGCGATTCTCCTGCCTCCAAGCAATTCTCCTGCCTCAGCCTCCTGAGTAGCTGGGATTACAGGTGCCCACTACCACGCCTGGCTAATTTTTGTATTTTTAGTAGAGACGGGGTTTCACCATGTTGGCCAGGCTGGTCTCGAACTCTTGACCTCAGGTGATCCACCCACCTCGGCTTCCCAAAGTGCTGGGATTATGGGCATGAGCCACCGTGCCTGGCCAAGTATATTCTTATGATGAGGGTAAAGGAGAGAGAGAGAGCAAGGTAGGGGGGCGGGGAGACAGAGAAGTAGTGAAGGCCTTTTGAGTCTTAGCTTTAGAATGATCATCATGCCATCTATGCCATCTGTATTTGTTTCCTGGGGCTGCTGTAACAAAGTACCACAAATGAATGGCTTTAGAACAACAAAAATTTATTGTCTCACAGTTCAGGAAGCCAGAAGCCTGATATCAAGGTATCAGCAGGGTCATGCTCCCTCTGGAGGTGCTAGGAAAGGATTTGTCTCAGGCTTCTCTCCTAGCCCCTGGTAGCTTCGTGCATTCCTTGACTTACAGATGACCATTTTCTCCCTGTGTCTCTTCACATCATCTATCCTCTGTGCATGTCTCTGTGTCTAAATTTTTCTTTTTTATTAAGACACCAATTATACTGATTTAGGCTCCCCCCCCATGACCTTATTTTAACTTAATTACCTCTGTAAAGATAAAGATGCTATTTACAAAATAAAGCCACATTCTGCATTACTGGGGGACTCCATATCTTTCTGAGGGAGACAAACTTCAACCCATCACACCATTACTTCTGCCACATTCTGTTGACAAAAGCAAGTCTCAAAGCCAGGTTTAGGGTTGGGGGAAAACAAGTTCTACTTCTTGCAAAATAAGATAGCAAAGACTATGGATACCAGAAGGCCATTAATTGGGGACATTATTACAATCAATCTAACATCTTTAGCAAAACAGATCAAGAAAAGTCTTAATAATAATGTAGTTATGATCTGCAATGTAATTCTAATGGCTGCCCATCCACTCTAGTTAACTGGAGGCATGTGGCTATTCTTTGTTTCTTTCCCAAGTAATATTTGTCTGTGCAGCTGAGAACTGAAAAAAATTGTTTTAACTCAAAGGAAGGTCTTCATGCTTTTTGTCATGTGAAATTTTATGTAAAAAATATCACAGTGTCACAGTCTCAGAAAGGCTTAAACTATTGCCTTGTGTGCTCTGCACTATAGAAGGTCAGCTTGTATAGACAGTATCAATTGACTCTCTTCCCCCTCCAGCTTGTTGTTGGATTCAACCATTGGGTGGAACCAATACGTTTACCTTTCCCTGTGGCCTTTCTTTTTTCCTGAAGATCCAGGTTTTCATTTTATATTATTTTCCTTTAGCCTGAAACATTTATTTATTATTTCTCTTAGTACAAGTCTGCTGGTGGTAAATTCTCTTAGCTTTTGTTTATTGAAAGATATTTTTATTTTGCCTTCATTCCAGAAGGTTGCTTTTGCTGCATATAGGATTCTACAACTTTTGCCTTTAACATGTTATGGATGCCATTCCTCTGTCTTTTAGCTTCTGTTGTTTCTGACGCTAAATCTTCAGTCATTTTATCATTGATCCTCTGTAAGTGCTGTGTCATTTATCCCTGGTTGTTTTCAAGATTTTTTCTTAATTTTTTTTGAGCAGTTGACTCTGATGTGTCTAGGGGTGATTTTTTTTTCTCTTAGTGTTTGCAGAGTTTCCTGAATCTATAAAAAAACTTTTAATCAGATTTGGAAACTTTTCAGCCGTTATTTACCGAGATTGTTTTCTTTCTCACCTCTTCTCTCTTTCTGAGACTTCAAGTACATGAATTTTAGAGTTTTAAAAGTATTGTTCTACAGGTTCCAGAGACTCTGCTCAGTTTTCTTTAATATTTTTTCTCTCTGTTCTTCAGGTTAGATATTTACTTTCTTCTGTCATCTCCAATTAGTTGTTAGCCCATCTAGTGATTTTAAACAAATTCATATATTGTGATTTTTAATTCCAGAATTTCCTGTTTAAAAATACTTTATATTTTTTTCTGAGAATTCCTGTTTAATCATTCATTGTGGACTTATTTAATTTTAATTGTTTTTTTTTTTTTTGAGACAGAGTCTTACTCTGTTGCTCAGGCTAGAGTGCAGTGGCACAATCTTAGCTCACTGCAGCCTCAACCTCCTAGGCTGAGGCTGAAGCCATCCTCCCACCTTGGCCTCTCAAGTAGCTAGGGCTACAGGCACAGACCGCCAGGCCTGGTTAATTTTGTATTTTTTGTAGAGATAGGGTTTTCACGATGTTGCCCAGGCTGGTTTTGAACTCCTGGGCTCAAGTGATCCTCCTGCCTCAGCCTCCCACTGTTTTGGAATTACAGGCATGAGCCACCATGACTGACTGTAAAATTCTTATATGCTAAATCTAACATCTGGGTCATTTTGGAGTCAGTTTCCATTGAGTGTGAGTTACATTTCCTGTTTCTTGCTATGCCTATTAGCTTTGGATTGTGTTCTATCAATTGTATATAATAGGTCATAGAGACTCTAGATTGTTATATGTCTCCCAAGAGTCTGAATATTATTTTGGTCTGTTTTTGTCTCCAGTTAACCTAACTGTACTTAAATTCAAAATTTAGACTCCTTTTCCATGGGTGGCAGCTGAAATCTCTGTTTATTTCTTTTTGCCTTAGCTGAGTTATTTTTATGAATTTTTAATTTATAAAATTGAGATTAGTTTCCTGATATTATTGCTTACTTTTTTCACCTAGCTCTGTCCTTAACTGGATACATCTCTGTTTTGTGTGTACATCTACTCTGTTGCTTTGATCTGCTCCATAGTGACACTGTTATTACCTTGTCAACACGCCTGGCTTGGATCCTGTGGGTACTGATGACTTTCTTTTTTTTGAGATGACAGGCTGGAGTGCAGGGCCACAATCTCGGCTCACTGCAACCCTGCAACCTCCACCTCCCGGGTTCAAGTGATTCTCCTGCCTCAGCCTCCTGAGTAGCTGGGACTACAGGCACCTGCCACCACACCTGGCTAATTTTTGTATTTTTAGTAGAGACGGGGTGTCACTATGTTGGCCAGGCTGGCCTCGAACTCCTGACCTCAAGTGATCTGCCCACCTCAGCCTCCCAAAGTGCTGGGATTATAGGTGCGAGCCACTGCACCCAGCCATGGGTAGCAATTTCTAGCTGAAGAAGTAGAGAATTGTTTTCCTAAGGCAAAGTATGAGATAGGAAAAAGCAGAACTTAAAAGCTGTCCTGCAACCTATTCTCTCACTGCTTCCTCTGTGAACTCTTCATGCTAGATTCAACTTCCCTCTCACCTTTTTGCCCCAACACATATATCAGTTCAAGCAACTTTGAGACTACTCAAAGGCTTCTTATAGTTACTTTTATGAATTCCTAAAATCCATGCTTTTCTCTTATTTCTGTTGTTTCTTCAAGGCTATTTTTAAAGGTAATTTTACATTTTTACGCTAGCTGGCCATCTGTCAGGAGTACAAAATCCAGTCTGATCTTCTCTCTCTGTTATGTACTATCTCTGTATTTATAAGAAGTAGGCAGGCCAGCCAGGGTGGCTTATGCCTACAATCCCAACACTTTGGGAGGCTGAGGCAGGCAGATTAATTGAGCCCAGGAGTTGAGACCAGCCTGGGCAAAATGGTGAAACCCTGTCTCTACAAAATGAAGAAATGAAAAGTTAGGTGGGGTTGATGGTGTGCACTTGTGGTCCCAGCTACTCCGAAGGCTGAGGCAGGAGGATCACCTGAGCCCAGGAAGTTGAGACTGCAGTGAGCTGAGATTGCACCACTGCACTCCAGCCTAGGTAACAGTACAAGACCCTGTCTCAAAAAAAAAAAAAAAAAAAAAAAAAAGTAGGTAGAAGATAGTTTGGAAAATGGGAGATCAGGAAAAATTAGGTATAGCATAGAAACTCTGAGAAACACTTTGAAGGAAATAAAATCTTCAGTTCCTGTAAACTTCAGCAAGAGATAAATTTAAGAAAGAACCAGTATCGGCCAGGTGCGGTGGCTCACGCCTATAATCCCGGGACTTTGGGAGGCCGAGGCAGGTGCATCATGAGGTCAGGAGATCGAGACCATCCTGGCTAACATAGTGAAACCCCATCTCTACTAAAAATACAAAAAATTAGCCAGGTGTG